>NC_134702.1:31272034-31572034 GCF_043290135.1 Rhipicephalus microplus | reverse complement strand
CGCTTGTACCGTAGTTGTCTGCCTCCGCCGCCGGTGTCCGTAACCACTATAGCGCGCAAAACGAGAAAAAAAAAAGACTTAGCAAATAAATAACACCAAGCACACGATGGAACACGGGTGCGCTGCGTGCCAGACCAATATTCTACCACTGAGGTATACGCCGGTGCTTGGAACTCCGTGGCAGACTGATCTTATAGGCAGGCTTCATGCCGGGACAGAAATCGCATTAGTGTGTGTAATAACGCGTCTGTAACAGCAAAGGAACAGCAAGGCGTCACACAGTGTGGATACCGAGTGGGTCATTGAATGGTACATACAACCTTATTACAATAGCGCTTCTTCATCGTCGTCAGCCACAGAATAAAAAAAAATGCACCCAATTCCTCGCAAGTGTGTAGCGGGTATCACGCTTCACCGAAGAATGACGAAGGATGGCATAGTGAATGCCAGCACAAAAATTACGATTCATGGCCTTGTGGGTACCCTGGGAGTGTGCTCGTAGCGGTTACCCAAGTAGTGTTTAAAAAGGCTCCGAAACGCCACTCTTCCAGCTTTCGCTGTGACTTTGCTGCGCGTTCCGCGCAGGTCAGGCGTTTGTGTGTGTGTGTGTGTTTTTTTTATGTGAACTTTGCCTACCAAATAAGAGACGCGTCTTATGCTTCAACCGGACTTTGGTTCAATGCAGACAGATTAAAACAACGAGGAACAATGTCAAAAATGCGAAAAAAATATCAGTCTTGTAATGGCGCTTTGAAAGTTTCGCGAATGGTGGCGCTGACCGACGATTTCACCAGGTAGCGCCTTTTTTCAGAGCCGGGCCCTGACGATTCTTGAGCTGTATTTTCCTTTTCCGACGCTCTATCAGTTGTTAGATGTGGATGTCAAAGATCGTGCAAGGACTAGAGCATAATAATTATTGTTGAAGAAAGTTCATGGATCTCGGTTACGTGTCGACAAAACGACACTCGATAGAAAGAACGTTTATTAGCACATTCCTTTTTTTTAGTTTCATTGTTGTGAGGATCTTACTTAGCCAATAAACCTACTGTCAGGTAGTTTTACTCGTTGTTGTTTTCTACTCTTTTATGTCTAAGAAGCGGCTGTCTAATATTTGTATGACCCTTCAATATTCGTGTTCGATTTTTACCGCAACGATATTCGTTCTAAGGCGAAATGTGCTTTAGTTGTATTGCTCTCATTCAGTTAGATAAGCACACAATATTTCACACATGCTAAGGAAACGGCCACCTTCACTCGTGACTGCTTCTACTCACTTCAGACAAACCATTGTTTGACCCGTCAGGTGGATATACTATAGTACTCTAGAAAGTGAAAGAAACACCAAGAACCAATGTGAATACTTTCTTACGCAATCCTGTGCACCAAATTTGTTGCTTCTGAAAGCCTGCTGAGGTGACCAGAATGGTAAATAGCCTTCTCTCTTTTCTGCCCAACCCCTCCGTTTCCTCGCGGCCACTTCCCGCCTAAATATTTGCACCGCATTTTGCAGCTCGAGTGCACTCTTCCACGGACGCGTGCTTCTTAGTGCGCGACCAGTCTTCGTTGCACGGGCTACTTCCGCTTGCACGTCTGCCCGAAGCATGCGAAATGTACCCGTCCCCAGCATGCGATGTATACATCGCGCGAACTATTCACTTCCTGGTCCGTAAGACGTCAGTCATGCGGGGGTGGAGAGCTGCGAACGACGAGGACGTTCCGTTCGTGACGTAGCGCGAAGGTCAACTTGCTGGGCTGTATACACACCGCTTTTCAGAGGCGTCGCGCGCAAACCTGAGACGCTTGCCTCGAACGCCAATGCACTTAGCGGAGTTTCTTTCGAAACGACGGTAGCATCTAAGGCCAGAAACGTCTGTTTCGTGTAGCTGTCTTCGTAAAGAGCTCGTCTTGCCTGCCGTTGTCTCACGTGTAGAGCAGCGGCACAACTAACACCCGGAAGATCGGCGATGTATAGTGAAGGCATCGGCCTTCACTTGATGTTATGAAAGTTGCGAGGACTTCGTGCTATAAAGTGAAGAGTTCCAAGGTTACTGGCCTTGACTATGCACACGTAAACGTACGTACGTTTTGCTGGGTGCAGCCGTGGGTGAATTTCGTTGCGGCTTAGTCGAACAGCCAAATGTGCCGTTCGCGGAACTGCTACACAGGGTCACAAGTGGAACGTTGTTTCCTAGGAGAGTTTTTTACGCGGTCGCAGTTTAATGTAAAAAAAAAAAGAAAAAAGAGAGATAAAAAGAATGGACGGAGCGGCGGCTGGTGCTTCTTTCAACTTATCGACGATTTCACGTAGTAACGCTAACCATGTAATCTGGATACAAAAAAATTACGTATTTTCCGTTACGTAACTGCTTTCATCTTTGCCATTAGTGTTCCGCTCATAACCGAGTGATATCGAGTAAAATCAGCTAACAGAAGTACATTTTCTCGTGTTCATCTGTCAGATTACGCCATGCTTATCTGTTGGCGACTACCTTTTTCTTTATACCTCGGCGGCTCAGTAAAATTCCCCCCCAAAAAGTGGCGACTGCGTAAGGGCAGAATACCTGTATTTGGTGACATTGTGACTCAAAAAGAAAGCATGCGTACTTAGCATGTCCCGCTAGCGGCCATCTGTAACTTATTTACCAAACACGTGAGGCGTTGCACCCCTTTTCAGATGGTCATGTCTTTTTCGTAGTCGCTAGTATCCTTTTTATGTGCACTGGTCTGATCTAATACGTTCTACGCACATCCAAAGGCCCGTCTCTTGTCGCTGGCTGGCGTAGAAAATATGTGCGTACCCGAAAAGCCTGATGCGAATTCGGCATGCTTGTACTGATACTAGCAAAAGTATCTGTTGTATTAGTTTAGTATATGCATAACATTTAACGTCGTTGTACTCTCTGTTTAGGTTACTTGGAATATGATGGCATAAGCATAGTGGTTATAGTTAGCGCCAGCGTGCTAAACTAGCCTTGTGAATATATACATTTTCACTGGTATAGCGCACCACGACAAGGACACAGACAACGGAGAGATGCACACAACACAGCGCTACACACAACACAGCGCACACAACACAGCTAGCGCTGTGTTGTGTGCATCTCTCCGTTGTGTGTGTCCTTGTCGTGGTGCGCTATACCAGTGAAAATGATGAATCTCAACCAACTAGCCCGGCAACGTGCCTTAGCAGAATATATACATGATAGCAAATTGCGACCACGTCTCAATGGGGGACACAATAAGTGTGTGCTCTGCAGAACGAGTGTGGTGTGAGAAAATCTGTATCTTCTGAATGTCATTTCAGAATATGCCAGGTAGCCGAGATTCCGCTGGTGCAGTGGATGACTCTTGTTCCCGGAACAAATTGGTTAATTCTACAAAGTTCCAGGTCCGTTATCACTGTTACCGCGATATGTGTGAAGTAGGCTTTGTTGTGCTTTGTACGAACGCCTCGCGGTTGCTGTCTAATATAGAGAATATTGAAAAGCTCCACGTGCTTGTAGTGTTGGGTATAACACAGGTGAAAGCTTCAAGAATGCTTGATGCTTACTAACCATTCATCCAACGTGTCAGCCTTGCAAGTAGTGCTAAGAAAAAAAAAAGAACTCTAACAGTATCTGTGATTTAGTTTATTTGTACTGCGGACTCAAAACATTTTTTCCGGTGTCTTCTCGTTTTCACAGGCTCAGAACATGATCAAAGAGGTAAAGGATGCATTCAAGAACAACCTACCCATGCTTAAATGGATGGACAAAGAGACCAGAGAGCTTGCTAAAGAGAAGGTCAGTGTCGCTAGCACGATAATCGAACAATTTGCGGGGCAGCTGAATGGTAAATTTATAAACATTCCTGCGGCTTGAGCTCCGTTGGGATGGCCCCTGAATTTTTACTTCGAGTGCTGATTGCATACATCTAGCGAATGTTCCGTTGTAATGAAACCGGCGCGAAACCTCATACAGAAATGTCGCTACACGTAATAAAGGACAGTAAGAGCACACGCCGTGCGTAACTGTCAATGTAGATCATTAATTCTTTCAGGCAGACCGATTTCGTTCAAGATGGCTTTTTTAACGGTATATTTGTACTAAAGTGTTGCTTTTCAATTTAGGCGTCTCATAAACCTGAACTTAACCTTATAGATCGCTGTATCACGCAGATATGCGAATAATTGCTCGCACAATGTCATGCGACAAGATAAGTTTGCTATCATTAGCTAACTACAGATTGATAAGGTTCTGTTTGTGCGCGAACAGCTCTTGCGAAGCCCGTGCATCGTATATCATTCGGAAAAACTGTTTATCATTACCAGAAGCGTTTGTGTACTTTTAGAGCCCATGCTGTTCCGAAGCACGAATTTCGGTATATTGGAAAAGCAACTGTGCCATGGCTTTTATACGTTATTTTCCTTCTTGCAGGCGGACGCCATCACCGATATGATTGGTTTTCCCGATTTCATCACCGATCCGAAAAAGCTGGACGAAAAATACAAAGGCGTAAGTCAAATGCTCCAAGCGTATACTGACGGGCTAGTCGATTCATAATAGCGGCAAACAGAGACTATAGAACGCGAAGTGCAATAAAGGAAAGCTGGGGCGGTCAAAAGGCACCCTGTGATCGTGCACCACTGTGTGGTAGCCGCCGTTGTGATGACATTCGAAGCCAGAACCACGGGAAAAGCTAACCACACTAGCTAAATAAGCGTTCGACTGAGATGAAAGGCGAGGCGGCGTTGCATTAAGGCGACACTATAAGTGCACTGACATTGTCGGGATCTGCGGAAAAACGATACCGCAAGGGTGGGACGGAGACTCGCGATCGGAAAAGCAAAACTTCCAGTGCTCCATCTATGACCACGCAGCACACATCCGACAGTGCGGGCAGTCCTCGCAAAGGTCGTTTATTCCATCAGCCAACCCCGCCGAAAGATCTAAATTTTTTTTGTAGCTGCTGCTGTAAAAACAGCGCCAGTCTTTGTCGCTGGCCTTGGCCGTGTTTTTTTCTTTATCTCTTCCATTCCACTTGTTTATTTCCTAATTCTGTTGTGGTCCCAACTCATCATGCTAGCATGCGGATAAAAGTAACAGAGGGGGTCTTGATTCCTATCCACCAATGCGAGGTAAAAGGAGCGTCTCCCGTACGCTAAATCAAATCCACTGGACGTGCAGTGCAAAACACATCAGCGAAAGCTTCTCGCAATGTGATCGTTTTGCAGCGACCCGCCAAGTCGAAAACAAGCACGGGCCTTCGGAACGAGTGCATTTATTTCAAGCACCATATATTCTCACGAGCGAGGGCCAATCGACGCGCGTGCTGATGGACGGACGCAGCGAAACCCGTCGCATATTGCAAAAGAAATTAGGCTTATCGAAGATCGCGACGGAGACGTTGTCTTCGTGCAGCGAACGCGGACGGCGAAGCTGTGTAGGTTACGTTCAAGCGGATCAGGAGGGGTGGGAGGTAGCGATTCCCAAATAGGAAAAACGAAAAGTGAGCGCCCCAACTGCCGGCCTCGGAGCGCAACAACTCGGCAGTAGGTCACGAGGGAACGGGATACGGAGGGATTAAAACGGATAGAGAGAAAAGTAAAAGATTGGGAGCCGGTTAGAGAAGTCCGTGGACGGAGCTCCGATCGGCGAGCGGTCGTCGAAGAGAGGGCATCTTGGACTAGGCGACCGTCAGCCACGAAAGCCACGTCCGCGGACTTGACGAAGCGTAGAACAGTAATCTCCGGCGATCCTCGTCCCGCTCGCCAGCGCCGACGCCTTTTACTCATCAGTGTCGCGATACACGGCGGCGGCGCTTCCCACCAATCGTTTGAGTCCCGATTTTAAATGCGAAGCATTTCTTAGCGAACTTCGGCGACTTTGAGCGTATCTATCTATCTAGCCGCTTACGTTTGAGTGCTCTCGTGGTCACCCTATTTACTTGGCGTGAACCAAAATTAGCATGAGAGGGTAAGATCGTTTGACGAATACGACGCGCTGGTCAAGACATGAATAATGTCGCAATCCCGTCGCGTACGTCGTCAAACATTTCCCGCCAGACAGTGGCACATACCCAGGGGCGGGTATGTGCCGCTGGTATGCGGGTGTGTGTCACAGGGTGATTGACGCTTCGTATCTCCTCGGGAACGACGAGAACACACATGGGCAATTTTAACGCGCGAGTGTTACGAAATACCCGACGTCGGTAGCGTCGACCCGACGAGTCCCAGCTGGAATCGAACCAAAGCATTCTGTGTACCAATTAAGCATTTTACCACAGAGCTACGCCAGGTCTCGGAACTACATTTAAATTGACGCCAATCTTCGTGAAACGGTAATAGTGGTTTCAGTGCTGCGGATGCATTTCCGATGGAGGCGGAAATGTTGTAGGCCTGTGTGCTCAGATTTGGGTGCAGGTTAAAGAACCCCAGGTGGTCGAAATTTCCGGAGCCCTCCACTACGGCGTCGATCATAATCATGTCGTGGTTTTAGGGCGTTAAACTCCACATATCTATCAATCAATCAATCAATCAATCAATCAATCAATAGTGGTTTAAGTGCTGCCTACCCAATTTTATATACATTACATACTTATACACATGTAATGTTTAGAAAATTACTATTTTGATACAGCCGTCTCGTCGGGTTAACGTCCGATGTGGTTAGTTGCCATGCGCTGAAGTTGATTTATGTAGCAGTGTCCAGGGCAAGCATCTTCGTGAGCATCAGCGCTTCATGTCGGCTTCTGGTGTTGCTAATACGCATATTCCAGTTGGCATCGTTGCGCAAGTGCAAACGACTGGTTATATAAACATCTGCACCTCTTCAACACATGTCAGTGTGTGCGACATTTGTGCATTAATTTAGCGTCATTTCATGACGTCACGCCCAATAAAAAGATTGCAACACGGTCACCTTTCTTCCACATGCTTCGCATAACGTGGATTCCCAGGTACGTGGGATCTGCCGAATTTTTTTCTCGTGGCGTAGAGATAGCACGATCATTGCTACATCAACGAATTCCCAATAAACTCGTTATGAAACGAATGCGCGTCACTCGCCCGAAAAAAGAAGAGCGCGAATGGAAGGAGTGCCAACGCGAGCATCAGCGCGAAGAAGCGCGAAAACTGGAGGAAGAAGAAGTGAATGGAAGAAGCCCGTTTCAATCTTCGAGTTACTTAAATGACAGGTTAGAAGACTACATAGCTCATGCGGAAATAAAGAACATAATAGCCACAGACGCTTCTGTGAATAAAGAAAAGGCAGCAGTAGGAATCGTCTCAGATTACCTCGGTTGGTCATTCTCGGTAAGACTACCAGACTTCACTCCGGTTTTCGAAGCTGAGCTCCTGGCTATTATTTTAGCGCTACGAAAACTTCCTTCAAACGAAGAGAGTGCAATGATAATTACTGATTCTCTTTCGCTGTGTACTACTCTCACAGCTTCAGAACAATCAAGAGCTCTAGCGACATTACAAACATTAGTTCCACCTCATGTGAAGTTCCTGAAGTTAGTCTGGGTCCCGGGACACTGTGGCATACGGTTGAATGAAATAGCCGATTCACTATCTCGAGCCACACTTGATGGCCCTGTGATCTCGGTACTACCAGAATCGGAACACATAGTGTCGATCAGATATAGAAAATGGGCTATTTATACGGATATTATGGAAAATATTACTAAATATACGGACTATCAGCACCTAACATACCCCTGGAAACCTCAGTGGAGTCAATCTAAAAAGTTAGAAGTTATTTTAACCAAATTTCGATGTCGTGTCCCTCCATTAAACTTTTACTTGCACAGAGCTGGTCTGGCGATATCCCCCCTGTGTCCATTCTGTGAAGAAACGGAAACAATAGAGCATTACTTTATAACATGTAAAAACTATTCATTAATTAGGAAAAGACTTTTAATTGTTCCGTTTCAAGCAGTAGGTTTAAATTTAACTGCAGATAATGTTCTAAGTTTCGGTGCCTTTAGCTTGGGACATTGCCACAGGAGCGTATTCGATGCTGTATGCAATTTCATTCGAGAATCAAAGCGCATGTCATAATAATGCCTGCTTAAATATATTTCTGAAGACACTTGTCTAATTTTGAATGAAATTTGCATATTCATTTGATTGTGACCGGGTGAGATAAGCTCGATTGTCTGGTCTACTCAAAATTTCTGTCTTCTACTGTAGTATTACCTCACCTTTTCTCTTCTTGATTCAATCTTCAATTATTTGTTTAGTTTAATATTCCTTTTTAGTTAATTATTATTTTCTATTACATCATTAGTTTTTTCATTAAGGATAAACCTTTTAATATATCTCATATAGGATACTTCTAGATTTCATGGCCAATCCCCCATAGTGGGTATGTGCCAGTGCGAAGGGGCAACAACAACAACAACAAGCCCGTAGCTTCATTTCGCTCTCTTAATTCAGTTATTATATTGAGTTCAGGATCTTTTTACAGTGTGTACGGTGGGTGGACTGTCTCCAGAGTGGCAGCTAATCATCGGTGAGTCGGAGTTTCACTACGCATCGCGATCAGAATCGCCCCTTAGCGGGCCCGTGCCTCATACCTGGCAAAGCCCGGGTATGGGGGACAACGAGATGCCGCTAGCGCCAAGAGGAGCACCACTTATCCATCCCGCTCGACTTCAAGTTGCTGCAGGCTCAACAACAATATCGACGTCCCCTACAGAGAGCAGCGAGGCCTCGCAGTGCAAGAAGAGGCGTACAGAGGAGGAAGAGGTTGACAACGATGACGCTACATCGACGTACTCCCTTAATGACATGACACAGATGGATACAGAAGCACCCAAGGAAGACGAGGGAGCTTACACGGTGGTCACCCATCACAAGAACAGAGCTACGGGGATACCGGTGGTATTCAGACCAATCGCTGCCGAGGACTCCTTCTGGAAGGTGAATCCCAATAGCATAGCGTCTGAGATAATCTCTGCTATCAATGAGAAAGTGACATCATCAAGAATCAACAGAGACGGAAGTTTTTGTGTTGGAGTACGGTCTTTGTACTCGGCAAACAAGTTACTGCTGATCAAGAGTCTGGCTGGATTGCCTGTACAAGTGATGATACCTCAGTCTTACAGGAAGACCCTAGCAAAGATAAGAGATGTTCCACTCGAATACAGTGATTATGACCTACTGGATTATCTTAAAGATGCTGGAGTAATCTCCGTCACACGACAAAAGAGATGGGTTAGAAATGAAGATGGAAGTGTCACAATGCAGCCCATACGAAATGTAATACTCCAGTTTAGACATGACATGCCATTGCCAAAAAGAGTTGCTCTCGGCTTTACGGTTCACACTGTCGAGGAATACATTGAGCCGGCGGTAAGGTGTTACAACTGCCAGAGATATGGGCATAAGGCTAAGACTTGCAGGGGAACCAAGAGATGCAAGGTATGTGCGGGCGCACATGATTACAAAGAATGCACCTCGAAGCGTCAACCTAAGTGTGCAAACTGTGCTGGACCACATCCGGCGTCGTTCTCAGGCTGCTCTCGAAACCGTTTGGCATCAGCGGCACAAAGAGAGAGAATTGTAAAAGGGTACCATAAGATACAAAAAGGTCCAGCACCCAATGCGGATATAGTCGAAGATGTTCCTGCGGCACAAAGAAGTGCAAAACAGTGGCGCCACGACTCTTACTCGGAAGTATTGAAGCGCTCAGCACCAAAACATCGCGTTGGAAAAGAAGTCCGGGCCCAGGAACATGCTGAAGTGGAACTTTCTACCAGGCCGGACACAGCCAAAGAGCCACTGACTACCAAAGGGAAGGGTCACAGCAGCTTGCTGAGTAAAACTTCTTCGAGAAATGCGATCTCGGCGGAGACAGCCGGAAGCGAGCAAGTCATTTTGCCAATAATCTTTGCGGCTCTCAAAGCAATTCTACGATCCCTGCCACAAGCAGGCTCTTTACCAGAAGTGAAATTGCTGCTAGATGTTGAGCATCTTCTCTTGTCGTAATCATGGCTACCGGACTATCTAACTGGTACAAAAGAAGTGCAATATTCCAGTGGAACTGCAATGGTTTGCAGAATAAGAGTGGAGATTTTCGGAAATTCGTCGCTCAGCATGGGTTTCCGATTTTGTGTATTTCCGAAACAAGAGTATCCACTAACTTTCGCTTGTCCAATTATGTGGTGTACCAAGCAGACCGTCCTGCTGCAAAAAGCAGAGTGATGTTGTGTGTGAGACGCGATATTCCGTCGACACTTGTGGCTACTTCAAAAACAGATGCGCCGGAATTTGTTAGATGCAAAGTGAAGTTTGGTAACGTTACTGTAACTGTAGTTAGTGTTTACGTGCACCCTCAAGCAAACGTTTCATACGCAGAGTTGGCTGCAGTGTGTAGATCTGACCATGATCCCATAATTATATGTGGTGATTTTAACGGGCACCATGAATTGTGGGGTAGTGAGCGTTGTAGTGTAAGGGGATCTGCTATAGTAAAAATATGCGAAGATTATGGTTACACTATACTAAATGATGGTTCTCCAACGTTTCTACGGGGGTATAACTACTGCAGCGTACTAGACATTACTGTGTGCTCCTCTGAATTAGCGGCTGGAGCAGACTGGACTGCAGACGCTGACACAAGAGGAAGTGACCACTTGCCAGTATTCATATATCACCCAAAGTTGAAGAAAACAAGAAATAACCGCACAACAAGAATCACAAACTGGGCAATCTTTCGAGAACTACAGAGACAAAATCTTGAACCCTGTTCTGACGCAGAAACGTATGCATCTAAGATAAAAAATTTTCTAACAAAAGCAACTCGTACAGTACCCATTCCAGATGGGTATTCGGGTGTTGACGCTGAGTATGAAAGGCTTCGGGCAATACGACGCCGATCTGAAAGAAGATATCGCAGGTCAGGTAATTTAGAAGACTTCAAGGTTGCACAGAAAGTACACACTACAATGCGTAACCAACTGCAGAAGCTTTCAACCAAAAGGTGGCAAGATTTATGTGCCTCACTTTCCCCATTTACCTCGGCGACTCAACTGTGGAACATGGTACGCGCCCTCCGACAGCCAGTAGTCCACTCGAGACCACTACAAGCTCTAGCGCTGTCTCGAGGAGTTAGCGAACGGGTGATTGCCGAAGAATTTTGCGATCTTATACTGAGAAATGGAGAGACCGCCCAAACGAGCGAATATAAATCCTCAGCAGAATCAGCTTCGGCGGTTGTAACAAAGTCCTCTGCGATCAGTTCATCAGATCTGGATGACAGCTTCACACCAGAGGAGCTCCAATATGTGTTGTCTTCAGTAAAACGAACAAGTTCACCAGGAACAGATGGAGTTACATACGCTGCTCTTGCTAATTTGTGCAAAAAAGGAAAATTACACCTGTTGGACATCTATAATAAAATTTGGCAAGAAGAAAAAGTTCCGGAAAGTTGGAAGATATCAAAGGTAGTACCGTTGCTAAAGCCAGGGAAGAGCCCTTTGCAGTTGGACTCGTTTAGGCCGGTTAGTTTGACAAGTTGTTTTTCAAAAGTGATGGAAAAAATGATCAATGAACGAATTTTATGGTGGCAAGACATGAAAAAACTACTACCAGAAAGCATAGCCGGCTTCAGAAGAGGTAGATGCACAATGGACTGCATTCTGGATTTGGTCACAGATGTGGAAAACCAACGAACGCAAGGAAACATCACTGTCGCTGTATTCCTTGATGTCCACCGAGCATACGACACAGTGAGTCACGTTCACGTTCTGGAAGGCCTGGCGTTACAGGGATTCAGGGGCAAGATACTGCGTTGGATCGCTGACTTCCTGAAGCACCGGAAAATTTTTGTAGTTACGCAGGAGGGCCCAACGTCAGAACATGTCGTCAACCAAGGAGTGCCACAGGGCAGCGTACTAAGCCCTACTCTCTTTAATGCAGTCATGGCGCAGCTCCCGTATAATCTTCCACCCAACATCAGATGTTCAGTATATGCTGATGATATAAGTATATGGACGTCTGGTCCATCGTTTTTGGATATACAACAAACTCTACAAGAAGGATTGGATAATGTAGACCATTTTCTAAAACAAAGAGGTATGGCACTGAGTCTGGCCAAAACAGCCATACTTCCGTTTACATTAAAGAGACCTGGAAATTTCCAGATTATTCTGCAAAATCAGCCTATTAAAATGGTCAAAACTCATAAATTCTTGGGAGTAATTTTAGACCGGAGACTAACATGGTCGCCTCATGTCCAGTCCCTGGAACAAAAAGTGAATCAGGCCATTAGAATCCTCCGGCATCTCTTCGGGGCCAAATGGGGTGGTACTACAGAGTCGTTATTAGCCCTACATGTTGCCTGGATACGCCCCATCGTAACTTACTCACTGCCCCTGCTGCACGGACTCCCAGCCTCCACCGAAAGGAGACTGCACTTGTTATTGGCAAGGAGCTTGAGGGTATGTCTGGGTTTACCACGGTCAACTTCCAGTGATTTAGTGTATGCGGAGGCTCGAGAGCCACCTTTGGCAGTACTGCGAACTAGAGAAACATCTCGAAATTTATTTAGAATTTTCACGCAACATGAAAGTCATTTTTTATCTGGTGCACTAACACAAAGAACGGCAACGAGACTACAGGATACTATATCATCATTTCAAGCAGTAGTACCAGAATTTAAACAATGGAAACCTTCAAAACCACCTTGGACGCTGCCACTTCTCAACGTTATCCGTGAAATAGACGGCATAGAGAAGAAAGCAGCCATGGCACCTCTATAGTAGCGGCACAGTTGGTACTTCATCAGCTTCATGTAATGCATAATGAAAAAACAAAGATATATACAGATGGATCATGCACAGAAGAAGCGTCAGCCTGTGCGGTCTTTATACCCGAAATTCAGGAAAAGAAGATGTACAAATTATCGCACAAATCTTTATCGACGACAGCAGAATTGGTGGCTATCTTTGAAGCAGTTAAGCTTATCTGCGAGAATCCAGATCCACGAAAATGGGTGACATGCACTGATAGCAAACCTGCTCTTCAGCTAATCAGAAATGTGAGATAACCTTACAGAAATGGTGAAATACCACAATGTATCGCAGAAACTGTGGAATATGCCTCATCGCAGGGTCACAACATCGTATTCCAATGGATACCCAGCCACATTGGAATAAAGGGAAATGAAGATGCTGATAGTCTCGCGAAGAAAGCATTGAAGGAAGGACGGGATTGCACAATCCCTATATCTGGGACGGATATTCGACATTTTATATCGCAAGGAGCTAACCATTGTTCGATGGAGAAGTGGTTTGAGAGCCCTAAATCAAAGGAAACGGTACTTTATGAAGTTGATCCACACAGAAAATTTTCCATAGCGACAGACCTTCCACGACACCTAGAGACATTTATCCACCGACTTAGATTGGAAGTAGCATACACAAACAGCTTCCTGCACAAGATACATCGATCCAACTCACCGGAATGCCATTGTGGTCATGCAGAAGACCACATGTTGTGAGGGGCCGTCTGTCCATGCAGAAGTTTGGACAGACGGCCCCTCACAATAAAGAAACTACTTGGACCATGGCCTGAGATGCATCTTCAGAAAAAGGCAATAATCTTCCTGACAGACTTTTTAGTGGAGACCGGACTGGACAAGCGCCTATGACTGACAGCCAGAAATGAGTATTATGTAAAGGGTGGTCATGTATATACTGGCATTAGAGTAGTAAGGTGTGCGTGAAAGTAGTTTATGACTGTGTGAACTGCGTGAAGAAAACTGTGTATTGACATGTTATTTGAACTGGTTTCAGTGTGCTATTATGTGTTTTTTTTTCCTTTTCCGTATTGTTAATTTTTGGGTACCGTTCTGTATTATTTTTTTATTTTTCACTGCAGAACCCTGTGATATGGAGTAGCCGAGGCAATAGGCTCCTCAACCTCTCCACAGCAAAACAGTTAAAACAACAACAACAACAACAAGCGCGAAAACTCCACGAATTCCGCTGCCGCTGGCTTCATCTTCAATGTAGTGGAAGGGCTGTGAATTTTTATTACACACTTTGTTTATTTTTCTTTTGGTGGGTTCATGATAGCAGCAGAAACATATCAAATATAATCGAGGAAGATGACATCGCAACCTAATATGCCATCTGCGTTGTGTTTTCGGCACTATACGGCATTATTTCAGAATTAAAGGTCGTAGTCGACCTTCGTTCCCGAGATGAAGCACTCTATGGAGGTGCTAACTCGTCGCTTGCAAGGACTTGGCGGACTACTTCGCATTCAGACTCCAACAAAACTATATAGTCTAGACCCCGGCACAATAGAGATCTCGATTACATTGTTTTTACGGTGCTTCCAGTTTATGGTTCCTCGTTTTCTCATTTTTGCTCTAACTGTTGAAACGGGTCACTGTTTCGCGCACGTGTGCTTTTCACATAATTTTTCTTCTCGCGTCATGACCTAGAAATTCTGTCACAGTTTCTTTGATTCTCGCGCTCTTTCTCTCTTTCGACTATTGTTTTCAGTCTGTATGCTGAGATTTAGGTTTGTATTTTTCTACCTTTTTTTCTTCAACAAACTTGAAACCAGGTATTTGATTTCGCAAGTCCTGACACACCTCCCCATAACAATTGATGGATTATAAGCAAACAGTGACGAGAAACAGACAGTCGTCTTGCTTAAGACGACCCTCTAATTAAGTTGAGTGGAGATTCAAAATTTATGACTTTCTTCAGAATTTTACTGCTCCACGTGCAAGTGCACATGTGCTTTGCGACACGACTGAGAAAGCGAGCGAAATATAGTTCTGGTGTCAGGTACTGCCTCTGTGCCTTCAGTTATGAATCATCAGATTCTTACGGTAGCGTAGTGATTTTAGTACACGTTGATTGTTTTTCTTTCTCTTTCTTTCCTTTCTCTCGTCACGGCAGCTGGAATTTGTAGAGAACGAATACTTCGAGAACAACATCCGGGTGAGCCAGTTCCTGCTCAAGAAGAACATGCAGCGATTGTACCGGCCTAGCAACAAGACCGAATGGGAGATGACGCCTACCATCGTGAACGCTTACTACACGCCGACCAAGAACCAAATCGGTTGGTGCCACAACTTGCCATCGCCTTGAGTTCTTTTGACGAAGCATTTTCTTTGCGGCTAAGTGAACTACTTGAATTTCGCATCAAACGTGTATTTCTCTCGAAAATCTCGTAATGTTAACTAGCTGATGAAACACTGGAGCGGTCGTTAGAAATACGTGATGCATGATCTTAAGTTTATCGTGCGGACAAAAAACAAGTACCGTGATAGAGACGGAGACAAGTGCCTGTTTTTATAGTCCTGGCTGTTTGTGCGCGCTGCAAACCCGAGATCATAAAACAGTGGAGCCACGAAGCAAAATGAAGTGATTTTGCCAAGAAGAGCATGCAATCAACGTGCGTGTGGTATAATGTCGACGAAAAGAAACGGAACCCGTGGAAACACGCCCAAATGATCTGATAGTGGTTTGGGTTACTTTGATCACCTAGATTCCTTTAACGTGTTCGGTACATAAAACATACAACCTCCACTGTGGTGAGATCGAAAACCACAAGTTTGTTGTCTTTTGTAGCGCAAAGCTGTAGCGCAATGAGCTACCGCAGCTGGCACGACCGCATAGCAGTGACGATTATATCGTGCCTTCAGGGAAGTGGAGCACCCCTTTGCAAGTTTACGTTGATGAACGACTGCAAGCATGCCCTTTCATAGTTGAGGTACACTTGACTTAGGTAATTATTTACCGTTAAAATTAGCAAGAGAATAAGCGTGTTCTAATGAACAGACATTTGTTTTGTCACTTGGTGCCGTTAAGTAAACATGCCTGCTTTCTAACTTGAATGGACAAAAGAAAGGGAAACAAATTTTTTTTGATGCTCGTGACTAGATCATGGATAAATTATCTGCGAGCAATTTTTTTATGTCTGTCACCTTGGTGTTTGCGCTGCCTACATTTCGTTAATATTGTTCTTGTGATTTGCCTGTCAAACAAGAAAGTAACTTAATCGCTATAAGATTAGATAGCATCGTTCACTAATCGTCATGTCTAGTACTGATCAAGTTACAAAATCCTAAATGATTGAAATTTCAGTGTTTCCTGCTTACAATATTAAGGTACTCTTATTAGCACAATGAATACTTCCTTGTAGATTAAACAATTTATACCTTGTTTTTCAGACGTCCGCCGTAATTGATTGCCGGGAAAGTTTGATCAGTACAGCAGGTTGCGTGAAGCGTAAAAGAAAAATGGTAAAATATTGATCACTTATATAGCTTGAGTCGTACTTCTTTTTGAAACGACTGTCTAAAACAATTTCTACTGGTTAACTTAAAGTGGTTATCCTTTCGGCTGCTATTGATGTGTCCTTACAATGTTCACTCACTTCTCTTTTGCAGTTTTTCCGGCTGGCATCCTGCAGGCACCGTTCTACGATCCGAACTATCCAAAGTAAGCAAGCACACGCTCTCCAAACTGAAGGAGAGGTAGTGGTACCCATAGCACACGCTAATTATAGCGTATAGAACTTTTTGTGGCCTATGTTGGAAAAATACAGTTGATTAATACATCAACATGAACATGAAAGGTCTTATCTGGGAACAAGTTGCGTTGCGTTTGTATTGACCGCAAAAGCACCAAACTTGCACACACAGCTGTATTCACTCATGACGAAATTGATGTCGTTGCGAAGCGTTCTACAAAGTTTGCTTAAAGACGATGAGCAAACATGACAAATATGATCTTTATTAGAGGCCGATGTTCAGCTGAGTGTTGCCATTTTGGGGGCTTGATTAATGATGGTTACGGTATATGTTCCTCACGCTGGTTTTCTTCTGCGACTCCAGATCTCTCAACTTCGGTGCCATGGGAGTGGTCATGGGACACGAGCTCACCCACGCCTTCGATGACCAAGGTAAGGCGATGATCTTGTACGCCTGCACTTTAATGAAACTGAGCTTCAAAAACTGCGACAGAACTACGGTAAAATAAAATGTCGAGTACCTGTGGTCCAGAATTTATAGTATAACCCGCTCAATGAAATTTATTAATGCCAAACTGCATTTACAAAGCCGGGGCGTGTACTTTACATCATGCTGTAAATCGGTGATTCCCAATATTATATATGTGCTCGTTAGAACCGTCGCACTCTCGTGTCACGACAATCTACGAGTCATATTTGTGACGCTATGATAAATCGGAGACGTGGCCTGGCTCATACCCCATTTTATTCCTTTTTGCACTTCTTCATTCTCTGCCTCTACCAACTATCGCTTCATACATCACATATTCTAATCTATAACAAGTTTCGCAATGCATGGCGCATCTGTACTTTCCGATTTTAACATTTTTACCTCTGATCTCTAGTCCCCCCCATCCAACAACTAAGCATAACACGCCAGCTCAGAAAAAACAGCTCTGAAACCAGCTCAGAAAAATGCATGGGATACAAAAGAGCAGCAACGGGGGTCTTATCTCTTACCGAATGGTTTTTCAAGATAGCGGTGTCGAATGTACTGCATATAACAAAAGTATATCTCATTGGCATAGTTAATAAGAAAGGTAATGAATGACTCGAGCGACTCATTTTTTCGCAGTTGGTAAACGCAGCATGATGAAAAAACACATAAGGACGTTGTCTTTTTTTTCTTCATTACTTTTCCACACTATATTCATGCGCAAGTAGGAGGCCAAATGAAACTTTGCATTTAACTTACTTTATTACCTGCGCAATATAGATAGGATTACCTATACTATCGGGAAACGTGCTCGAGCCTTTGCGTTTATCTCACGATGCAGAGATTTGCCCATCATGTATGGGCTTGCTAACCATAAGTAAATTGTTGCTAGAATTTAGGAATGCTGTCGCAGCCGTTCTGATACGAATGTCCCGTTCGGCTGAGAAAGAGTATCAATACTATCAATAACACGTTCATTGCGTGCTCATGGAAAGAAATAAAGTTTATATAAGTCACTGAAAACATATTCTATTTCGAACGAATCATTTCGTCGCCTGTCTTTGCGAATCGCTGAAGCACACTACGGTGTTGCTGAGTGTGCTTAAAACGAATCGCGTCGTTCCATTGTTGAATGTAAATTGTGAACGAGTCGGCTCTCATGCGTGTTCTGAAGACCTTTCTTCCAATCGACGCAGGACGAGAATACGACAAGTCTGGCAACCTTAACCAGTGGTGGAAGAATTCGACCATTCAGAGCTTCCAGGCGAGGGCTCAGTGCTTTATCGATCAGTATTCAAACTACACTGCCAACAACGAAAACGTAAGTTCACGCGAAGTCTGCAATCGTTGTGTTTCCTTGCATTAGTTTTATGTGGCTGCACTGCGATTGTCGTCGCGAACAATGCCCGCTCATGCAAATGCATTGCAATTCAGCCGTAACGTTTCACCTCGTGCGGTTCAGTGCGGTCGTGAGATGTTGGGCTAACGATGTACTCTGTATGATAAGAGCACTCTGCTTCTTTTTAGCTCAACGGAAAGCAAACACTGGGCGAAAACATCGCAGACAACGGAGGCCTCAAAGCGGCTTTCCACGTGAGTTACTTTTGATAAAAGGAGTCGCTTGGCTTTGATTTGAATGGAAACAGTGAGAGCAATTTTGAATGTTATAATCATTATATTGTGCGCTTGAAGCAATAGTGACTTTTAAAAACAAGTTAAGGAAAGTTTCGTGTTCGTTTCAGTTCGATCGAGATAGCTTTTTCTGTTTTTGTTTGTTGTGTTGAGTACGGCCAAAGTGTCTCTTGTATTTTGAGTTTTGGCTGGTGTGTCCTTCTATCCCTAAATCCTGCTTTAGTGCAGTTATTGGTAAACAGTCGCTGGCTTAAGGGTGATCATCAGTCAGGATTCTACATGCATCAGAAAGCCACGCACCTGAGTAGTTCCAAAAATGACCGCGATATTGCCAACTGCGTTTCACACACAACTCACTACTGCAGTTAGCGCACCTCATCACTGTTCTCAGCTTGACGAGTAGTTCGATATCGGCTGCGGTAAAATCTTCAGTTTTCAACCGCAAGTCTGCGCGACCCGCAAGAAAAATTTCACCAATATTCAACGTCCCATATCGCGGCGGCGCGTTCGTCTTAAGTTCCGTAATCAAGATAGTGAATATTGAAACGAAGCGTGACTAACCAAAGGGCTGCAACCGATAATCACTGTTACCGATGATCCGCTACACCGGCGTTCGTTAAGGCAAGGTTCAACTGCATCGAGCCGAGGCACAACGCGTCTTCAAACGGCGACTCTGCCGCTCCCATATACTGATGCGCTTCCATTTTCCTCGGAATGCAGGCGTTCGAAGAATGGCTGGACCGGCACCCCGACGAGCCTCCTCTGCCCGGCGTGAACCTGACGCACAAGCAGCTGTTCTACGTGGGATTCGCCCAAGTCTGGTGCTCCACCGAAACGCCGGAGGCCATCCACTTGCAGATCCTCAGTGACCCCCACTCGCCGGCGAGGTTCAGGTGAATAAAGGATGGCTCAGCACCGCTTGCGTAACCCCCCTGACTTGCGCGCAAAGGAGAGGCTTAGCCTCCGTACCGCTCTCTAGGGACGGAAACGCTTTCACTGTCGAGGAAGCGTTGGGACCACGGGGCTGATCGTCACAGTTCCAAAAGACAGCGATAGCATGGCTGCGATGTCTTAGATATAGAAGAAGAACGGCTATTTGGGCTAATTGGTTAGAATTCATGGTAATAAGGGCTGCAGCGCGAGCACGAAGGTGCTCGTGTTGTCCTCTTTGCTTTCCTTGCCTCGCCTTTCGTTTCACGTTTCTTCTAGCACCTTCGTGCTCGCGCTGCAGCCCTTATTACCATACATCTTAGATATACCTGACCGATTCACCGTCATGTGATATCAAACGCATAACTGTTGCAATGCATGGCTGACAGTTAGTCACAGTGGTTCATGATTCTAAATGTTCAACTGTGCAAATAGGACAGGAACTAAAAGAAGAGACGACGACACACAGAGTGTGAACTACCAACAAATGTTTGTTTCCTTGAGCACACTGTTTTTATACACCGCAAAGCCTCCGTTTGTATCGTCTCTTCCTTGTCGCCTTCCTTCGGTCCCCGTCTTACTAGCGCAATTCAACACTTAGGCAGAACTGTTATACGTCGGGCGTAACCGCAAATTTTCTGTCCTCCTCTCCGACTATTCTCCCACTTCACCAGTGCAGGATAGCTTAACTGGCTCAGTTCATGTTTACCTCCCTGCCTTTCCTTCATCCGTATTGCGCCGTCCTATTGACGGGCTCACATGACAGCTTAACGTTTTTTTTTTCCTCCCATTAGGCGTCTGTTATCTTTTTCTTTCTTTTTCTCTTCCCGCTGGTACCTACTAAAAGCCTTTCTTTCTGAGAAGACCTATGAATATTCTCGCAGCTTACTGCCACAAAATTTTTCCTTTAATAGCCTTACTAATAGAGAGGTGGAATTTTTTTCCTTCAATAACAATTGCCTCCCATCTCCCACCCCTTGCGGGATTTCACAAACGTGATTTGTCGTTCATTGATAATAATATGACAAATTGCATAGCTACTGGACATCAATATGAAAAGAAAGCAATATGTACATAAGTTCATTGCTTTCGCTTCATTTCTTTTTCATGTGTGATTCGATGACTGAAGAATTGTGATTGGACGGGTGATGTACGCAAAACGTTGACCTATTTTTTTAGGTGGTAAGTTACGCCAGCATAGAAGCGAGTGTTACGAAATGAAGGGTAGCATCCATGTTACACGACGTTGATTTCACCACCGAAGCGCTCACGAGTGGCACTAGTAAAATATATATATATATAGGTCACTGCAAAGTTGTGCGAAAAAAAAAGTAATGAAAGGATGAGCTGTCGTTGCTCACTGCGGCACGTTTTCCTTCCACCAGGGTCACGGGGCCGGTGTCCAACTCCGAAGAGTTCTCCAGGGAGTTCAAGTGCAGGAAGAACAGCGCCATGAACACACGCAAAAAGTGCGAAGTATGGTGATGGAACAGGTAAGAGAACAGCAAACTGCGCGACGCGTTGTCATTGTGACCGAATATAGTGACGTAATGTGTCATAATTAATTGACGAAAACGACATTAACGATGGAGAATAATTTGCCTTAATTATTTATTTTAAGGGTATACCTCGAGGCCGTCTATTGCAGCTATACGAAATGCGGACCGTGAATGAGGTGGTGCGGCTAAGAGCAATACATTGCAGCAGATATACGTATATAATTTCATCATGAGCCAAGTTCTACATAAGACAAAACATGGCGAAAAAAAATATGGATGAAGATCAACACCGTATTTTTCAGTAAAGCAAGTTGCGCCCACCAAACGCAATGTGTACATGCAAATGAATGCGAAAATATTACGCTAGATGAAGCCGTAAAATCTGTAAACAGATGCGTCACCTGCTGCAATTGGCGTTTATCACACGTTGTTCTAACGATGCGAGATTGTGGCTTGTGGGATGCGAAGCTCTCTACTTCACAGGAATGATCACGTCGTGAAATGAATGAATAGAGTTTTGCTTGTTGGTTCGTTCGCTAGTCGTGTTGGCAACGCGATAAATTTTTTTGAAGAATGGCCATTGGAAAAGGCAATTGCAGACTTTCGCTTCGCTACACGAACAAGTTCAATCGGGCTCATTTCCGGTCAATGTGTTTCTTCATAAGACGACACGAAATCACGGCTGTTCATGGCAGAGCTTTTGAGTAACTGACGGACACTTTAGTGTTTAACCCCCATCCAATCAGCAACACCAAATAGAGGGTCGTCCACAGTTAAAGTGAACACTTCATTAGTAAAAATCTCATGGAAGCTGATGTTTAGTACGAAATTTACTAACTTACTATTGTGTTTATCTGCATCACGATTAGTCGTCATATACTGGAAATTTCTCTCGTCAAGCAGAATAACAGTTCTAGTTTTACCGTGTTTAGAGATGCGAGTCAGGCTAGTTCGTACGAATAAACTTCAGATACAACTAATTAACAAAAAAAAAAGACAGACGACACGGTTGGGAAAACAGAAAGGGCTGGGTGCTTTACTGGCTTGAATACTAATGAAATGTTCTCTTTCAGCGTGGTCGACCTCGTAAATTCAGTGCAGTTCTTGTAGTCAACTGTTGGTGCTCGCAGAAATCAACTGGTTAACGAAAGTGCAAACAGGTAGCGAGAGAAAATGAGATAGAGAGAGAGAGACCTGTCCTGGAAGATCACTGTCGACCATCACGTGTGCACAGCATGTGGTCCTGTAACACAAAGAAACTACCGGAAGAAGAACAGTGACTTCTGATCACCGCGATATTCTTCGCAAGCGCCAATGCAGGCCATCAGAAGCTAACCGCTCGATCAAAGAGGCTTTCCCGCTCGTCACAACTTAACAAGAACGTGACCCCATTATCTGATGCCCGCAAACACGTAGGAAGGCTTAGACGCCGTGGAAAAAAAAACGTAGTGTGTGGTGTTTTAATCTCTTCGGGCTGGTGTCACAACTATAGCAACGGAACGGGATAAGTCGCCGTTATAGAATTGGGATTGCTTTACGGGCTGCGTAGTCCGACGCCCGGGCGTTATTTAAATACTCTTGCCTATATACTTGACAGGCCAGGCAGTTACTGGTTTCGAAGTATGCAAAGTTTTAATTTGGGGAAGTATTCTTTTTTTTTTCATCTAAATGAGTAGGATCACTCGATTTAGTTGTAGCATTCAACTTTCTTAGAAAAAGAAAAATTTTTTAGAAGAAGAAGAAGAAGAATCCTTTATTTTTCAATGAAATTGCTTACAAACATATGTGCGAAAACATCCGGATCCGTAGCCGACATGGCTAGTTAAGAATCCGTTATAGACAAGGCATTTTGTTCAATTAGCGAGTAGAATTCTTACACAGAGAATTCAATCACAGATTGGAAAATCATACGCAGACATATAGGGAGAAAAACAGAAATAATGTGACACGTACATATATTTCCACAATATTAGCAGGGCAACCGGTAACTCTCCCATAGAAAGAGTTTTCTGAGTGACTGAATCATACTTGGCAGACGTTTGATTAGGGTAGGGATACTTTTCCAAATTTTAGCAACAACAAAAGGTATATCGTTCGACGGCCGTAGATATCGTGTACTATTGGCAGATTAAAATTTTGTTGTTTGGCCTGCCGAATGTGACCTCTGAGTTTCAATAAAATTGATGCGTATGAAAGGGTACATACTTATTCGTCATTTTGTGTACTAATATAACAAGCAGCATGAACAATACGATTTTTCGTTCATTCTTTTAAATCGGAAATCGCGACGCGCGGACTGCCTTTTGCGAAGTGATCACATATAGTACCGTACTGGAGGAGACGTTTCTGTCGTCTACTTCTCCGGTGGGTAGAGCCGCATGAGTACACTTTTATAACGCTCACAAAAGTAATATAATTTCCGCACAATATTTTTAGCTCTGTTCTTCAGACCAAGAGGTGCTTACTACGTAAGCTGTAGCTTCAAGTAAGACCTTGGAGAGAGCGACAGTGTGGCATCAGAGGTCTGCGGCACCCAAGAAGCCATTTGCTGCGCCGATGCCTTCGATTCGTTTCTGAAAGACGAACACTTCCTGTCTCGCTGCGACGATTACACGATCGGCCGCTCCCTTTTCATACACATGCTGGTGGAGCACCATCCTCAGGACTTGTCAGCTCACGAGGCAGTTTTGGGCTTTACGTGCTGTTTGGAGCGTACGGGTCTGTGTGAACGCCTTTGTACAGTGCGTCTGACGCGTACGCGTTAATGCATTTACTGCTCCTTCGCTTCGTCCTGTTTCTCTCTCTCTCTCTCTCTCTCTCTCTCTCTCTCTCTCTCTCTCTCTCTCTCTCTCTCTCTCTCTCTCTCTCTCTCTCTCTCTCTCTCTTTCTCTCTCTCTCTCATCTTTCTATTCCCCTTTTCGATTCCTCCACGTCGAGTAGCCAACAGAACATGTTTCTGGTCAGCTTGTCTGCCTTATCCTTTTTCGCTTTTAAAGACGATAGTCTTTCTTGGGGACCTTCGAGGAAAAGAGTTTGGTCTGTCTGTCTGTCTGTCTGTCTGTCTGTCTGTCTGTCTGTCTGTCTGTCTGTCTGTCTGTCTGTCCGTCCGCCCTAACGATAACTCAAACGGCATCAAACGGCCAACCCCATCCGCAACGCCCACCAATATTGCTCAAGGTTTAGCGTTCATAGTTGTGCGATTGCATTTAAAAAAAGCAAAATATTGCGCATATATGAGGCGCCACAACAACGCTTCGATGTTTTCTATGTCTGCCTTTATACTAGAACAGGCACACACAAGTAACTCAAAGGACTGTAGTGTTTAACGCGCTCCGTTAACAGTGCAACGCGGTGCTTAAGAAGGTGTTTCCAACGCTTTGCTATGACGTTTTTCTTTATTTTATTCAAGTGAGTGTTGCGCGCATAGCAGTAGTCATAGTAAAGGAACATTTCGTGGTATTCACATAATTTCGAAAAACTGTGTTAAGCTGTCGCTTGTTGTATATAGTAGGCATAGGTCGGTAAAAAAAACTGTGGTGCTCACTCAGGCTCGCTCGTCATATATAGTTTGCCCTCGGGGCTCACTGGGACGCATACTCGCCAAAATTTTCCTCAACCAGGCTCACTAGAATTCTCGCCAATTCGTTTTGTTTGTTTCAGTTTGTGTAACGAAAAGATCGTGCGATAGACAAGCAAGATATTTTCTCATTTTTTTCACTCTTCTATTGCTATGATCGCCCTTTGTAAAATACAAAAAAATGTACTCCCCAGACTCAATGTTCCCCCGCGCAAACTGTAAGGTCCGTGTATAGTAAATAAATAAATAAATAAATAAATAAATAAATAAATAAATAAATAAATAAATAAATAAATAAATTGTAGTGAAGAGGAATGAAGAGGAAATAAATAAATAAGCTTAGACTAGCCGTGTAAAAGTTAAGAAACAGCGAAGGGGGTTGACTTTACGCGCTAAACGTGGCCTTCCTAGCGTAGACAGAGTAGAGTCGAACCACTGCCTGCCACAAACCATGCAAAACTGTGAAATCTCAAGCGCCATACCTAACGTGCAAAGCTGATTTACCTCGAGATTTAATAGTATTACTTTTAATAAATGCGGTCTAACTCAATATCGGGCTAATAATAATATCTGGGTCTTTAAACGTCCCAAAAGCTTCATATGATGAGAGACACCACAATGGAGGGCCTCGGAAATTTCGACCAGCTGGTGTTATTTAACGTGTGCTAACGTGGCACAGCCAAATTGTGACCTCAGCAGCCGGGATCGACCCCGAGACCTTTGGGTCAGCAGCCGGACACCGTAGTCACTGTTCCAACGAGGCGGACTCAGGCTCCCTGCTCGATTTTAATCCGAGTGAATCGACTTATCTGCGAGTTTGCCAACCTACGGGTGGGCGTAAGTGGTCTCGGAAGATGTTCACCAACGCACGCGAAGCGACGGCCGTAAAACTCCTGGCGGTAGGGTGTAATGGGATGAGGGCGAGATAGAGTGAGGTAAAGAGAGAGAGAGAGAGATGAGCGCTGGGCTTCCGGTGGTTGTGGCGTAATACGGAGGAAGAAGGAACAAGGTGGAAAGAGCGAGAACGCGGAAAGGAAGAGCGCACGGGCGAAGCGGGTCACGCCGTGTGTCGAAACCGGTATCGGAGGAGCCTCCTTTCGCTGATCTTGAAAGTGACACCGGAGTTTTTATCTTCAACGAAAGGCAGGCGCGCTTCAACGATCGTGGGAAAAGGAGAATGTAGCATTCAAATGTTGCCCCGGTGGCGTGAGCAGAAGACGCAGATCGAGGCGGCGCACAATCGATACGATCGATCGGCCGAGTATACAAAAGTAACGTTAACGGTCAGAGGTTAATGTACATTCGCGTGCCCGATAGATAAAACGGTACAGATCGGTTACCGTAACCTGTTTGTGATGTAAACAAGTTCAACTCGTAAAAGTGTGCAACGCACACGCACCATCATCGTGTACATAGTTTTGCATTCAACCGTCACACGCAGAACAGATCATTAATTGCTACAATGCCCACCCGCCAGGCACTGTCTTGAGCCAGCTAGCTCATCTGCATAACACATTCGCAGGTGCCACGTCACGGACCCTGTAATGGGAACAGGTATACGTCCCCGTCGTCCCCTCCGCCCATCTCGCGGTGGGTCGCTTAGGCGATCTGCTGCTGTGCGCGAACGAGGTCACGGGTTCGGTTACGGTGGCAGTCGCATTTCAATGGAGGTGGCGTGAAAAAAAGAAATCAATAGCCAGTTCCACCCCAAGCGAAAGTTGCACGAACTTCGGAACACCGATTCGTCTTCCTTCGTCTGCTTATCTGCTCTCCTTGTGTTTATTTGCTCTTTTCTGTTCTTCCCGGGTGATTATGGAGGAGGAGGAAAGAACTTTATTCAGAGTCCGGCGAGTAGATGGGGTGGGCGATTGGCCCCGCCTAGGTTACGGCCAGGAGTCCTTGAATCCTGGCGGCTTCCTCGGCCCGCTGGACGGCCCACATTTGGTCTTCGAGGACGGAACTGAGCATTGCGGCCTCCCAGCGCGCGCGAAGGCTGTCAGCAGAGGCCGCATATTTGTTATGAGTACTAATCCCTCTACATTCCCATAACATGTGCTCCAGAGTGGCTCTGGAGTCGCAACGCTTGCACCTGTCCGTTTTGTATATATCAGGATATATAATGTGCGATAGTGCAGGATTCGGATATGTCCTAGTTTGTAACTGCCGCCATTCGACAGACTGTTTTTTTGTTAATTTTGGGTGAGGTGGCGGGAATATGCCCCTCTGTAATCTATAATGCTTTGTAATTTCATTGTATCTGGTCATTCTGTCTTCCCACTCCCACTCGTCTGCCACGCCGTAATCACCGGAGGAGGTTGGGGCGGCACTTGAGAGGGCAGCTCGGTCGGTGAGCCCTCGAGCTGCGTCATGTACAGCCCCATTGTTGCTGTCCCCCGCGATGGCATGAGCAGGTGTCCATATAATATATGTATTTCTGGGGCTTGTTCGACACCCTCCTTTGATAATACGTAGTGCCTCCGGGGAGATGCGGCCGTTGGCAAAGTTTCTCACTGCCGTTTGAGAGTCACTGACTATCACGGTTGCGTTTGTCTGAGCTACAGCGAGCGCTATGGCTACCTCTTCCGCTGTCTCGGTACTTGTGGTGCGTATCGTCGCGCATGTCATACAGCGTTTGTTGCTATCGATTACGGCTGCGGTAAACCCCCGTTTGCGCTTGTATCGAGCAGCGTCTACGAAAACTGCGTCCTTGTCATTACCGAACTTTTTTTGTATTTGTTTTGCTCTTGTCTCTCGTCTAGCTTTATTGTGTTCGGGGTGCATGTTTTTTGGCAAGGGTGGTATCATCATTGTTTCCCTGGTCTCTTTTGGAATGTCCACCTTAACGCCGTGTTGCGTGTGATACGTTATACCTAGTCGCTCTAGAATATGTCTTCCTGCTCGTGTCTTAGAGAGACGTTCATATTGCGCCGTACGCTGCGCCTCAATAAGCTCATCTATTGTATTGTGCAGGCCTAACTGTAACAGTTTGTCGGTGCTTGTGCTAATCGGTAGCCCTATAGCTAGTTTGAATATTTTTCGAATGAGGCAGTCTAGCTTGATCTTTTCCGCGACTTGCCATTTTAAGTATGGCGCTACGTATACTATTCTGCTAATCACGAATGCCTGTATCAACCTTATCGTGTTTTCCTCCCGCATGCCACTGTGCTTAGTTGCTATCCTTTTTATGAGTCTCATTATTTGGGCTACAGTTGCATCCAATCGCCTGAGGATTTCTCCATTGTTGCCCTTGGCTTCGATGAGCAGACCTAGTACTCTGATCCTGTCGACTATGGGTATGGTTTTTCCATCGGCTGTTCTTAACTGTATTTCTTCTCTATGAGCAAGACCTTGCAGGCAGTTGCCTGGTTTGCGACCTCTACGAGTAGGTCTGTACAGCAACAGCTCTGATTTTTCCGCAGAGCAGGCTAGCCCAGTACCTTCCAGATACCGCTCGACCGTTTCGACTGCTGTTTGAAGCGTTTCCTCTATTTCGCCGTCACTACCACTTCTCACCCATAGGGTGATGTCATCTGCATATATAGTATGATTCAGTCCTTCGATTGCTTGGAGTTTGGTTGGCAGTCCAATTAGAGCCAGATTGAATAACATAGGTGATAATACCGACCCTTGCGGCGTACCTGCACTGCCCATCTCAATTTCCTCCGAAACTAGGTCCCCTATCATGATATTTGCCTTCCTTCCCGTCAGGAAATTACGCACGTAATTGTACGTCCGTTGTCCCAGATCTAGATCGTTTACCCTTTTTAGCACCGTTGCATGGGTTACATTATCAAAGGCCTTCTTGAGGTCTAACCCTAGAATGGCCTTTGTCGCTGTTCCCGGATTATCTATAATCTGATGTTTTAACTGTAGCATTGCGTCTTGCGTTGAGAGGTTCCTCCTGAACCCTATCATTGTGGGTGGAAGCGCATCCCGGTCCTCTAGATAGGTAGTTATCCTCTCCAGAATCACGTGCTCCATGAGTTTCCCCACGCAAGATGTGAGAGATATGGGCCTCAAGTCCGCAATCTGCACTCGCTTGCCTGGCTTGGGTATTAACACGATTTTTGCCGTCTTCCATTGTTGCGGAATCTGTCCTGCCTTCCATGATTTGTTAATGAATTCAGTTAACTTAGTTATGGACTCGTCATCCAAATTGCGTAGCGTTTTGTTAGTTATGTCATCTGGTCCAGGTGCTGATCTAGTATTGAGTTTTTGCAAGACGGCCCTCACTTCTGCCTCCCCGATCTCGTTGTCTAAATCATCATTTGCTAGCCCTGTGTAATCAGGGTGTGTAACGGGAAGCGCTTGAGAGATGTATGTTTTCTTGATTTCATTCAGGAAATCCTGCTCTGTACCTTGATATCTTTGTATTAACCGATTAATATTGTGCCTTTCTGCCAACTTGTTTCCGTCCGGGTTTAACAAATGTCTAAGGATGGTCCACGTTTTCGCCATTCCTATCTGGTTGTCCATGTCATTGCACTTTTCCTCCCACTGTTGTCTGCACAGCTGCTGGGCGTATTGCTCTATATCTCTGTTCAATTTAGCTATCTTTCTACGAAGTGTCCGGTTGTGCCTTTGGTTTTTCCACCTCCGTTGTAAACCATCCTTAGCTTCCCACATGTGGAGAAGCTTATTGTCTACATACTCTAGCTGCGCCTCCGGTGGCACCGTTTGCGTAGCGGCCTCCACGTCTCGTTTTAACTTTTCGGTCCATTCCTCAATACTCCGTATCATTTCGTCGGGCTCCTCTCTGATGTTTCGGAACTTGTCCCAATCGACAAGTTTAAGTTGTCTGCCTTTTGCCTTCCGCGGCCCTGCCCTCACCGTTATTTCAAGTATAAAATGATCGCTTCCCAAGTCATGTTGCGTATTGGTCCATTGCGTGTCCAGTATATTTTTGGTGAACGTCAAATCTGGCGTGGTATCCGCGCAAACGCTAGTACCTGTTCTTGTAGGAATGGATGGATCGGTCACGAGCGTCAGGCCCTCCTCCTGTGCGTCCAACCACAAGTTCCTGCCTTTCTGGGTTTCGATCCTGTATCCCCATGCACCGTGTGGGGCGTTGAAATCTCCTCCAATCACTAGCGCCCGGTTGCCCGTTATAGCGAGGGTTTTTCGAAACAGCGTGCGGAATTTGTGCTTTCTGCATTTAGGACTGCTGTAAATATTCAATACGAAAAGACTGTCCTCTGTTTTTCGCGTGGGTATGAGTTCGAGGAGAATGTGATTTATTGCCTTGATTTCCGTGTCATGTTGCACCACCGCGTGATTTCGCTTAACCAACGTTGCTAATACCTTTGTCTCCCCATCAGCACTGCCGAATGACTTATATCCCGACAATTTGACCAGCCCGTGCGTTTCTTGCACCATTATAACATCCGGGGTGCTGGTGTCTTTAAGATGTTGTTGCAAAATGTATCGTTTTCGATTATATCCTCGACAATTCCATTGCCAAATCGTGTAGCTATTTTGTCTGTCCATGGCGGCGTTACAGGCTCTCTAATCCCTCGGTGGGCACCGAGGTCCTAGCGTACGGTTTAAAAGACGTCTTAACTGGGCCCCCACCACTTGACTGCGATCCCCATATTGCTAGCTTGGCGTCGAAATCAGCCACCATTTGCTGCACTTTCTGCAATATCGTCTTGCCTAGCTCCTCAATTTTGGCCTCTATGTTTGCCTCAAATCTAACTTCTTGTTGTTCGAGCTTAGTTTGCAATTTTTTTTCAATTTGTTCCATTTTGGCTTCTATGGTGTTTGCGAATTCCTCCTGTCTTTCTTGTGGCGTCGCCACTGCTTTTGGTTTCTTTACCACGCTTTTAATCGGAGCGTTCTCTGGTTTACGTTTAACAGGGGTGAGGGCTGCTACCTCTTCCTCCATTGCTGCGCCTTTTTCCTTCATTATAACTTGGGAGGTTTCCTCGTTGCGTGTAACCCCTCCGTTTTTCAGAAAATCATTTTCTTCCCTGAGTTTTCTAATCTCATTCATAAATGCAACATTGTTCTGCCTGATCTGCGCCAATTCGTTCTCTAGCGCCTTAATTTTACATTGAAAAGCAGCCTCTGCCTCCGCGCGCGCCCCGGAGGCCACATCAGCCCAGCTCACCTGGAAGGGTCCCGCGGTGCCACGGACGCCGCTCGGTCCTTTTGAGCTTTGGGATCCTCCTCCCTCCTTTGATCGGGGAGACCCGGTGTTGCCGGTCTTGGGTCTAGACCTCGATCTGGACCTCGATCTGGATCTCGACATAGATGTGGTGGTAGTAAACGTAGAGCGGTTTTTGTTTTGTGCTTGAAGCTTGGTGAAGGCTTCTGGTCCGGATGCGTCCCGCGTCCGATGTTCCGATCTTTGACCTGAGTCGCCCCATCTTTGCCTGTGAAGTGCTTTCGCTTCCGTCTCGTAGTAAAGTGCTTCCTCTTCCTTCCGTCGGGCTCGTTCCCAGCGGCGTCGTTTCACCAGATACGGTACCTTAAATCTGGCCTTGCAATGGCGATCTGCCGTCGGGTGGTCTTTGCCACACAGCTGGCACTTCACTTCGCACTCGTGCTCCTGCGGTGGGTTCTTAGTGCCACACCCTTTGCATATTCTGTTATTCGGGCTCGGGCAGACGTCAGCTCTGTGACCAAGGCGTCCACACTGGTAGCACACGTCTATTTTCTTGCAGTATAGTGAGCACTTGACCAGTGCTCTTCCGTAGCTCACATAACTTGGAACGCGATGCCCATCGAAGAGGACGATGACGTTTGTGGTGTTTCCCATCCTCTTGGCCATGAGGACTGTCGGATTTCTCGGGGTTACCAGCATTTCCACGATCTCTCTTGGAGACACGTCCTGCGTTACACCTCGGATCACCCCTTTAGATGTATCTTCCGGAGCTGACTCGTACGCATTGGCTTCGAATTCTTTGTCCTCAATCTTCAGTTTAGCGATGGTTCTGTATTTTTCGGCGCGCTCCTCTGATGGTGTGCTGACCACTAGAATGTTCTGTTTATAGTTGGCACATACCGTGTCTTCTTCCGATTCATTCCTGGGTTTTTTTGGCGGCGTTGGCGATGCAGCATTCTAGACGATTGATCCCGTAGTCAGTGACCTTGAAGCCGTCACGTGGGCGCACAATTATCTTGTAATCTTCCTTCGGCAGACGGGGCATCCTGCTCGCAGCCGCAATTTGTCTTGCTCTCTGTCCCTTCCTCCATCTATTACTGACCACGTTCTCGCTTGAGAAGTGCGTTTCTTGGTCCTTGGCTTCATGCGTTGTGGTTTCTTTGTTGGCTCGTCCTTTTCTGTTCACAAGGCGCCAACCTGCGTCGTTCTCATACTCTTGTTGCGTGATATCTTCGCCATCCACGCTCATCGTAGCCATCCTGTGGCATTAACCCGATAAGACGCCGCCTTGAAGGGGCTCAAGACGCCAGCGTCCGTGGGCTAGGCCAAGCGCATTATGCACAGCAGCAGGAGGCAACGGCGTCGTGCGTTCGTCGGCGTTACATAAATGCGGTCAATGTGCCGAAAATTAAACGTCCACCTACTTGAGAGTGGTATCGCGGGGTTCCGTGGAACTTCCACTTTCTTCACTGTAAGAAGGCGTCCGTCAATTCTTCGATTTCACGCTGAGAATCACTGCGATATTTTATATCCTTTTCTGTTCTTCTCGTGCGTTTATCTGATTTCTTTTGCTAGTATTTGCTAGTAGTAGTAGGGCTGAAACGCCCCGCACGACATACGGCGCTACTGTCTACAAGCATCGTTCATCGTTTGCTGAGACGTACGCACCTGCATCAAAGCCACTGCTTCCTCCTTGGAGCTTGAGCCGGCCGCGAGTTCACTTAATGATTCCAGGAATGAATAGAAAATAGGGCTTACCGACACATGCCTTGAAACAACTGAGTCTATTCCTACTGGAACAAAGCTACAGTAACCACGTGCACATTTACACGGATGGCTCTACTACGCCGTCTAGTTCAGGTGGAGCAGTGGTTATACCATCACAAGGGGTAACTCAGTGTTTTAAGACTTCACATGTGACAACGTCAACGACGGCAGAACTCGAGGCTCTGCGCAATGCACTGGAACTCATCAATTCGGAAGAAAGACTAGGTAAATGGGCTGTGTTTTCTGACTCAAAACCAGCATTACAGTGCCTGATATCAGTTCTCCGACGCGGATGCCACGACCAATTGACCTACCAAACCGTGAAACTCCACGACCTTTTAATACAAAAAGGCCATGACATCGTCTTTCAGTGGTTACCTGGGCATTGTGGTATAGGCGGCAATGATTCTGCAGATCATGCTGCTCGCACGTCTCATAAAGAAACAAACAGCGTTCCGATTCCGCTTTCAAGAGCGGATGCGGCGAGGCAGATTTGTCAACTGGCCCGCAGTCTCACACTGACTGAGTGGAACACACCAAGCATACAACGTACAAGACTGCACGAGCTCGACCCTTCACTACAACCCCGGCCTCCACCCGGCCTATATCGACGTGCAGCTTCGCTTCTCTATCGCCTCTGGCTGGGAGTTGCTTTCACGAAAGCTTATACCACGTTAATCGGAATTACTGACAGCGCGGCGTGCGATGTTTGCGGCACCGACGAAAATATCGAACACCTGCTGTGCCATTGTCCTCGATTTGCCTCAGATAGACAAGTACTTGCCAATGCAATGCGGCGACTGGATGATCGGCCTCTTTTTGTGCAGGTGCTATTACAGCAACGTCCACCTGCCTCGACAGCGCACAAGGCAGTTAAAGCCCTGCTGTGTTTCCTGAGAAAGACGGGCTTGTGTGAACGCCTCTGACATGCATGCGGTAGAGTTCTACACGCTGCAGTGAAATTACTGTCAGTCTCCCCCCCCCCCCCCTTTTGTTATCTTTTCCCTCTCTTCCCTCTTTCTCGTCTTTCTTGTCCTCTTCCCCAATCCCCCAGTGTAAGGTAGCCAACCGGATGTGTTTCTGGTTAACCTCCCTGCCTTCTCCCTTTTGTTGCTCCCTCCTCCTCCTCTTTTTGCTAGTATAAAGTCTCTGTTCTATGGTCGCCTTTCTACTGTTTTTCTACTGTTTTCTGCTCCAAGCTTGCTGCGCCTAACCCCCGACGCCGGCGTTTCGCTGTCGCAATACTGGCTCACAGACAAGCGAATTAGCCCTTCGGTGACGCTCGTGCTCATTATCACCCAACACATTATCGATACACATTATCACTATTGGTACACAATATCAGCGGACACTGCGACAGAAAAGAAAAAGAAATACTTTCGTATCACACATACGGGTCATTTATGAAAAAGGTTTGGGGCGATGGGATTCCATCCAAGAACATGTCGATACCAAAATCTCCAAAATGAGTAAAAATGAGGACGCCAGTTCTGAAATCCTGTTCTTGCTTAACGCTTGCGCTTCAACACATGGTTATTACATGGGGTGATTCACGACAATGATTTAGACAATGCTTTAGACCAATCATTTTGCGTAGACAATGCTTTGTAATGTGTAGACAATGCTCTGTAAAGACAATGCTTTAGACCAGTCATTTTTGTGTAGTTCGCTGACGTAATTATGAAAAAAAAAACGGTGCAACGACCTTAGCTATGTGTGCGCCCTGGCCGTAAACGAGAGGTTCGCGGACCACTTGTTTGAAACCCCTGCAAAGAGAGTCTTAGAATTCAAGAAGCTTAGGCACCCGAGAAATTTGCAAGTTGCTTACGTACGACATGCGCAGAGCCCAAGGCAATCTTTAAGTTCTCACGTTCGCGCTGACCTGACACCCAAAGGTCGAAAACTTGCGGGGCTCTTCCGGTATAAAAAGCGAACGTTTTTGTGAAATGTGCAATAATTTTTGTCGCTTGATTGACTAACGTGGACTCTCCCTGGGTGTTGTTTCATGTATTTTATTTTTCATTGCTGCAATTTTCACGAACTGAGTTATCTGTGGAAAGGAGTAGCCGGCGATATATAAACGCGCTAACTGTCGTTTAGAATTCTTCGAACAATGATATAGGAGGAAGTCAACTGGTTAATGACTTGTCTCTGTGGAGTAAGTTATGACGACCAAGCTGCGTACGACCTAAACGACAAGCCTACAAGTCGAGATAATGTAATTTTCATCGTATAGACAGACTAGTTTACGAGGTGTCTCTTGACGGGAAGAGTACCAGAGTCTTGGAGGAATGCTAACATCATCCTAATACATAAGAAAGGAGATGACAAAGACTTGAAGAATTACAGGCCGATCAGCTTGCTCTCTGTAGTATACAAGCTATTTACAAAGGTAATAGCTAACAGAGTTAAGAAAGCATTAGAATTCAGTCAGCCAAAGGAACAAGTAGGATTTCGAACAGGCTACTCAACAATCGACCACATTCATACTATCAATCAGGTAATAGAGAAATGCTCAGAATACAGCCAACCACTATACATAGCATTCATTGATTACGAGAAGGCGTTTGATTCAGTCGAAATATCAGCAGTCATGCAGACACTGCGGAATCAGGGCGTCGATGAAGCATATATGAACATCCTGGAAGAAATCTACAGGAGATCAAATCCTACCATAGTGCTTCATAAAGAAAGCAACAGAATACCAATCAAGAAGGGTGTAAGGCCGGGAGATACAATCTCCCCAAAGCTATTTACCGCGTGCTTATAGTAGGTTTTCAGAGGCCTAGAATGGGAACAGTCAGGTATAAGAGTTAACTTAGAGTACCTTAGTAACCTGCGCTTCGACAATGACATTGCATTGCTGAGTAACTCAGGGGGCGAATTGCAAGTAATGATTACGGAGTTAGAGAAGGGGAGCAGAAAGGTGGGTCTTAAAATTAATCTGCAGAAAACGAAAGTAATGCACAAAAACCTCGGAAGAGAGCAGTGCTTCGAGATAGGTAATAAGCACTTCATGTTGTAAAAGACCATGCCTGCCCTAAGTATACTTAGGGCAGGCAATAACCATGGAGCCGAACCACGAGATTGAAGTAACTAGAAGATTAGGAATGGGGTGGAGCACATTTGGCAAGCACTCTCAAATTGTGACAGGTAGATTGCCACTATCCCTCAAGAGGAAGGTATATAACAGCTGCATATTGGCGGTACTTAGTTAGCTATATGGAGCAGAAACCTGGAGACTTACAAGGAGGGTTCAGCTTAAATTGAGAATGATGCAGCGAGCAATGGAAAGAAAAATGGTAGGTGTAACCTTGATAGACAAGAAGAGAGCAGAGAGGATTAGGGAACAAACAAGGGTTAAGGATATCATAGTTGAAATCAAGAAGAAGAAATGGACATGGGCCGGGCATGTAGCGCGTAGACAGGATAACCGCTGGTCATTAGGGGTAACTAACTGTATTCCTAGAGAAGGCAAGCGGGTCAGGGGGAGACGGAAGGTTAGGTGGGCAGATGAGATTGAGAAGTTTGCGGGTATAAATTAGCAGCAGCAAGCACAGTACCGAGTTAACTGGCGGAACACGGCAGAGGCCTTTGGCCTGCAGTGGACGTAGTCAGGCTGATGATGATGATGATGATGAGAAAGACCAGTTGTGAACCGTTAATTGTTACAAAAGAGCTGATGATGATGATGAGACAGACCAGTTGTAAACCGTTCATTGTTACAAAAGAGCTAGACGGCAACGCGCTCCCAACACACCTGTAGCCCATTACCTACCGTGCCGGCCGGGGCGTGTCGTCTAGTTCGCCTTTTCGGGGTTAATGGTCTTCGGCGGCCGGTCGTGCTCGCCGCGGCACCGAAATCGCACAGACGTACACAGACACGTGACTCCTGCTCGTGCACGTTGACCACGCACGCACACGGGAGTGCAGACACGCCGGGCCCCTGCGTTCGCGGCCACGGGGTGACCCTGTCGGCCCACTCTTTGAGCGAGCTAACCACCTCGCTGGCCAAGCGAACGGTCGCGGCATTGCCGGGCGTTATTTCTTCATGTTCCTTTCTTTTTCCTGCCGCCGATTTGTACTATGACACGTCGGCGTGCTGATGTGCATGGACTTCGCGTTCCGCTGGCTTCACCGAAAGTGAACGCTGATCCGAAACGTCGTCCCTACGGGCCGTGACTTTTCTTCTCACGGGACCGGTACATGCTTAAGCGTTGCTTAACACTTCCGCCGAACTTTCTTTTCAGAGGCCCCGCCGCGGTGGTCTAGTGGCTAAGGTACTCGCTGCTGACCCGCAGGTCGCGAGATCGAATCCCGGCCGCGGCGGCTGCATTTCCCATGGAGGCGGAAATTTTGTAGGCCCGTGTGCTCAGATTTGGGTGCACGTTAAAGGACCCCCGGTGGTCGAAATTTCCGGAGCCCTCCACCACTGCGTCTCTCATAATCATGTGGTGGTTTTGGGACGTTAAACCCCACATATCAATCAATTTCTTTTCAGAGGGTACATGCAGTTGGGAGACCTACGAGGCGTTTCGAAATCGCAAACTGCGTTGAGTAAGTCTGCGGGCGACGAATGGAATGGACATTAAAAATGAACTGCGCTAGAGTGCGGTGGGATGATCGGTATATGTCCCCAGAAAACCAGACACGGCGTGAACAACAGGGAAACCTGACAGGGACGAGAGAAGCGCAGTTCGTCTCAGTCCTCTTGAACTGTTTTCGCTGTTTCTAGTTTTCTGGTGCGAGAACTTACGGCAGCAACATTGGACTGCCCAACACGATGCAGATGTGTTTACTATGTATATAGCTTTTCCATAATTTAGCGTTAAGATATACAGTACTTCGCAGGTCACTCTGACACTAAAATAAAGCGTCTTCTGCCAGAAACATCGTAAAAGAAAAGAGAGAGGGTACACAGGAACACTAGGGAACTTTCTCTGGTTTTCCACCCTACATGTGGGGAAGGGAATTAAGGGGTATAAGGGAGAACCTGAGTGCACACAAGTCATGGCACACGTGTACATAGCAACGCGTCTACGGTATATCTTTTAACCTCGTTGCCTTCAAGAACTGCAGGGCGGTTCGTGTGGCTTTCTGGAATAATGAGCGGCAAGTGCAGGCTTAGAAAATGTCAAAATTATTCGCGTGCCTCACGAGGCACGCCGTAGCGGTGCAGAGCAATATAACATGTTGGTCAAGTGGATCTCTAGCGGGTACCCACGCGCGGCACTCAAAACGAGCTTTCTCACATTCTACGCGGGTGTTGTCATACTTTTTTCTTAAATTAAATTCAAGATCTTCAAGTCCAACCGGAGTCATGCACTTTCTCGCTTGATGTGAGCAGTAATCATTTACGATCTACTCATGGAATACATCGACGAGGATATAGCCTAAAGTAGTTACAGTGTGCTAAGTGAAACGAGGTGCAGTGAGGCCTCACAATACATGCGTAAATAGAAAAAAACTGGCCATTTTTATAGAGGTTTATTGTATGAGACACGCCGCATATTCTGCGTAGTGCCGAAAAGCTTGTATACACTATCAGAAACTCTTGTAGTGATTTGGCGGAGGGAGGAATGGCATGCAGAAGAGGGAAAGTAGATATAATAGGCCCTGCTTAATCAAGCCATCGCAGTTCGTATTAATGGTACTCTGCGCTAAGGGTCCTACTATCATTGCCTAACTTTACTTTGCTCTCAATTATTCTTTTTTTTCTTTCTTTTTTCTTTTTATTTTATTCTTTTTCTTGTTTCTTTCTTGTTTCTTTCTTTTTTTCTTTTTTTCTACCTTTCTTTCTTTCTTTCTTTCTTTGTTTCTTTCTTTCTTTCTTTCTTTCTTTCTTTCTTTCTTTCTTTCTTTCTTTCTTTCTTGCTTGCTTGCTTGCGTGCTTGCTTGCTTGCTTGCTTGCTTGCTTGGTTGCTATCTTGCTTGCTTTCTTTCTCACTTTCTTTCTTGCTTTCGTCCCTTCTTTCTTGCTTTCTTTCCTTCTTTCTTTCTTTCTGTTAAAAAGTTCGAATGGGAAAAGTGACGCCGCTGCATTGTGTCAACCCTTTTTTACCACTGTTTTTACAAGATCCTAATGTCCTGCCCATCCTCCTTTCGCAGGCAGCAACATGACTTACTGAAAGGCAAGGAGTCTACCGCACCGACGCAAGCACTCTTACAAGGTCAGCATTTCTTCGTCCCGACCTCTACGCAGAGTGACATCGGGACCCATCCGAGCTTCGTTCTTACCATACAAACATGTTCTATGGAAGGAAGAACAACTTAAGAGGTCGCGCTTTCTACGCGTTTTTCTTTGCCGTGTATATAGCGGATAGCGTATTCGGAAACGCACACGTCAAAGACAAAAAAAAAAAAAAAAGCGAGAACACAGGCAACCATCTTCAACATTCAGTGTTTAGAGTTTATAACGTGTCAGAATGTGCCTCGCGAGTCTTCTGCTTTCTGTGTGATGTACATAAGTGATTGTTGCTTTTTGTGCTGTATGTGTCCCTGTTGTTTCGTTGTCGTGTGTTCGACGAGCCAACGTGCGTGTACCACGCGTTTATACAGCCATGTCGTATATAGGCGCGTGTGTGGTCATCGAACTGTGTAAAGCGAAAAGTTGAGAAACCTCGGTAACGGCAGCGAGAGGCACCTGTGACAAAACAGCGTCAGTGCCACATCAGCGGTCACGTGATTTCAAAGAATATCGAAACCTGTGTAGCCAAACATTGTAACACTCCTTCCGAAGAAGCGTGGAGAAGCAATCATCCTGCACGTTTCTCCTAATGTAGTCTATGGAATAATGTTTTGAAAGACGGACTCTTACTTCGAGAATATTCCATCATTTTTAGCGTTCTGTCAGGTTGTTATCAAGCATGTGACGTAGTCAGCCTGTTCGTTTATGCATCACATTGGCTTCTGCCATTAGTAGAACATAATTCCTAAGTCGTACCGCGAAGGCAGACACCGTTTTACTGGGAATAACTACTTACCTGACTCAAATTGTAACTCAGACAGTGGTGTCAATGTTAGGTAGGTGTGAATACGGCAACTCTTTGACGTAACAACGATATGTCACTTTTGTCTCGACCTGTAAAAGCGAAAAGCTTTCATTTTGTCTCATTTTTATGCTGATGAGCGATTGCGATGCATTCGCTAACAAAGTATGTTAAATGCACGAGCCCTGGAACGAAAACACGTGAGCCCGAATTTCACGACTACTGCCGGGGCACGGCTGTACTACAGATAGGTAGTGCGGGCATTTCTTGTTGTGATGAGAATGCCTATGAAGTGATGTGATCATGTTGAAACCGCTTTTGACTCGGACGCTGCACAGTTATCGGAGATGCTTTGCCTAGATGTACTGTGTGGCTGAGAGTGTTGCTGTTTATCGTACTGTTTGTTTTCTTATGAGTGTTTTCTTACGAGTGTCTATGAGTGTTGTTTGTCTTTTTATGAGTGTAACGGGCACTTGAAAACTTTCGCTTCGGTTTCTGGACGAAAAGGTAACACTTGAAATCTGTACATATCAACGCTGAGCAATCGGCACGCATTGCGTCTAGTAAGATTGAAGGCTGTTCTTACGTTGGGACGTCGAACTTCCTGTTCTCTTAGTACTCGTATATCTAAACACTGACGTTTCGGGAAGTTTTTGGAGATTTGATCGGCATAACAGAATAGTTTGCCGTATACCGGTAGCTTGCGTGTAAGGTGCATTCCTGGCGTCTGTATTAGGCGATAGCGCACTTGTGTTTCGAATATCTACCACTGCTAGTCAAATTACTCGAACGCGACGAAACTACATGTACACTGTTCCTTATATGTGTATTCTGCATTTCCCTTTAGATAGCGCCAGCTTCAACAGGGTAAGTATGATAATGACAACATTTTGTTGACATCAGCCATCCATAGTGAAACACTTAGAGCTGATCACAGTGGCTTGTCGGCGCAAAGCGTAAGCAGTGATTTGCTTTTTCCTCAAATTGTTTCTGTGATGCCTTTTGAGCACACAGGGCGTAAGTACTACGCTTGGCGGAAAGTATTTAAACAGAAAGAAGCGACCGACATTCACTGATGGTGCGGATGGCGTTAAAAAAAAAAGTTGTAAGTGCAGCTACGTTTGCACTTTTTGCAGCGTGTAAATTCGTTGATACGTCGTCCAGCCAAAGCACCATGAGAGAGTGACAAATACATAGATAGCATCGATTGGGCTTTGTCGGGAGGTACAAAACAAAAAGAAGCATTTGAGTACAGTAAAGTTTTCCTTGACCAACGTCAACAGGCGACCAACGATAATATTACGAACGACGTACACAACTTTAATGTTTTCCCACTTTGCGGAATTTGAGACCAGTGTATTTATATCTTGTTACAAGTTCTCTATACCAAAGGCAAGATGAACCAACTCCGTGAGAAAGCGCGAAATTCTACAACGGATCACTGAGAGCCGCCAGTGAATGTTGCGACAATGTCTGCGGCAACAATAATGTAGCTTAAAGAGCTATGAATCGCAATTTCTGTGAGGCAGCTGGCGACCAGTACGTACGATTACACCGGAAAGATTACTGCGAGTGCACGTAAAGACCAAGTCACGTCCGCGCATCTGTAGTTTTCGGAGCATTTTAAGCAAAAGTGCAGTAAACTTTTGGTATACTACAAGCATAGAGTTTCTCAAAATTAAAATAGAGGGCACTCTGGCGCTGCGATCGTTCAGCGACCATGGGAATGATGGATAGTACACACATTTGCCTAGTCTTCATACTGGCGGGTTGCGAATCGTACTTGCGGCTTCGTTTATTGCCGGTTACGGTTTTCTTTTGAAGGAAAGAAAGAACCCTTTCGAACTTTGTGACATAATTCGAAATGGTAAGCTTAAAAAAATAAGGGTATGAAGCGCAAACGGTGAACATTTGCTAATTTATGTTTTCGTAAAAAAACAGCTTCAAGTCACACGAACACACACGGAGCCAGAAGCAGGCCAGAAGTACGAAACTTAAACAAATGTGTGTACTATATACCCATCGTTCCCATGCTCGCTGAAGCGCCGTGTGTTCCAGCTCCCATAGACACTAGCGCCAGAGTTCCCTCTAGTGTATAATAAGAAGTTCTATGACTACAAGGACGTTTACTTCGAGCTTTTTTGTTATAAGAAGATATAAGTGAGCAATCGCGTTCGCGGTAAAAGTGAAGCGAGCACTATCTAAGAAGGACGAAAAGTCTTGCCTCCAGGATCCGTCGAAGACTCTTGTTGCATTTCGAATGGGTCTCCATTGGAACATCTTTTGTAATTTCACGTGAGTTTCGGTTCTTTGTACAAAGCTGTTGTTTATATATATTTACAGCCACATGTACAGCATTATAGAACAGAGGCTGTGTGTACAGCCTGCAACGCCATTTACTCCTATACCCGTAGCTCTGTGAATCAGAAACAGTGGTCTATCGCTCTCTTCATTATATTTGTAAACATCACGGTGTGATCCTTCTGTTTTCGTTGTCAATGCACTTTAGCATATTCGAATCTTTATTATTGTTTTTCGGACTCGTTTGTGTACGTTGTATGTCGGAGTGTTAGACATGCATTGCTTTGTGCGTGAGTTCTGTTCTTCGTCATGATGTACGGCGATGAATTGTATTATCATTAATGTCGGAGTCTAGGAATATTTATGTTAGGGTTGCGTACAGCAAGCCTAATAACATTTTTTTTTCGCAAGTTACGTGTGACCAGTTGTAGCTTTTACGCGTAAAACCTGTTCCCGTGGTCTGTGTTTGCGATGACAAATGTCCTGATCTCGAAAAAGTGTCACTAGAGCCTTGAGTATCATCCTAATAATGATACAAAATCCGCAAATCAAATCATAGTCATTCTAATATACATCCGAAATATTCCTAAACTTCGGAGGCTCCACAATCAACGAGCCTTTCAATAAATTCTTCGCATGAAGGACAACTGCATCTTTACTACTTGTTGACCGAGCTACAACATTGGTGTGACAACTGTTTATCCTGCACGAAGATCAGTTGATTGCTCGAAGTAACGATTTCTCGCAGTGAAACGACGCAAATACACTTATTTGTTCATAGCGCGAATTCAGATTGCTCGTACAATTTAGTAATAAGATAACGTGACGATAAGCTCGGCTAAAGCTGAGATTTATCAATAATCCACAGACAAACACTCCTCGATTGAGAAAATTAACAAACGACGCTGTTTTATCCATATTTCACGCGTTCCCTTTTTTTCTTCAAGAAGATTATTTTTTTTTATCGGGCTGTTCATACATAATGTCGCATGACTCGATGTGTGACATTTTTTTTTTTGATCAACGAACAGTTCACAGTTCCGGAAAACGTGTAAAAGAAATGAATATATCATATTATTTTGCACTTTAATATTGTCCTGATTTAGTAAAAGCAAATGATGTCCGCCTTCTAAGCAAGCTGCCATTGAGCCTAACAGTGAATTAGTTGAGGACCACGTTGGTAGATAATCAAAACTAGAAAGCACAGGCGCATATTTTTACGGCAGCACAGCTTTCACGCGTGGAGATACAACCGGGTGTCGTCGTGAGGAAAATGCGTTTCTGCCTCTTAACGTACTTCACGCATGAGCATATGTAATCAAAGTATGAACTTTGTTTCGAGAACGGACAGCACTGACGTTCGTGTTTTATGCATATCCATGGGAATAACCATATTTTACAACCTCGTTTTTTTTTCTTTTGTTTTCGTGCATTGTGTGTAGTATCATCGTTTATAAAGCGAAGAATCTTCTGATGTCTAGTCAACTTCTTAGTGCGCAATGCTTTGCGAGCGTCTACGGTTTGCAAGTGTGTTCTACCGCTTCGTATTAGCGGGACATTGCTGTTATATGTGCTGCTTGTGCTTTATACCGATCACACTGTAGAGCAGATTGCGAATCATTGACGAGAATGACCGCAATTGCAGGATAACTTTTACCCGGTACCTTGTTTGTTTTGCACAAAGAGTTACGTTTAATTGCACGCTTGTATAGATACGTTTGCTACGGTGATTTGCTTTCGTTGGCGATGATTGTATTGTTATTTGTACGATAGATAGTAGGGTCAGTTTACGTTGTATTGTAAAGGCGAAAAAGACAAAGTCTTAGAAGCTGAGAACGACAGCCTGCGGGGTAAGTGGCAATATTTTGTGTTTGTCTTTGAAGTTTCTGGAATAAAATAAGCTTTGTTTGATAACACGACGAGTGGTGTATACTGCGCGCTTGTCTCGTACATTGTGCGCATGACATCAGCTCTGAATTTTTGGCGGTGGTCTCAATCACAACTGCATAAGACGTCACAAGAAAGTAAGACCTGCTTCTCCAGGAGCCCATGTGGTTTCTGAGACCTAAGCGATGTGGTTGAGAAATAATACTGATGAATATTTATTATCGGTCAGCAGCTGCTCAAAACAGGCTATGAGACGTCACGAAGTTGGGGACGTGCCACGTTATATATGATATGACGACACATTATTATCATCTTTTATTTTTTGGTATCACATCATGTTGACGCCTCCAACGCCGATGGTCACTTTTAGCGTTTGATGAAGGATCCACGACTTTTTTCTCTTTATAAAAAATTACTTCTTCAACCTGATTCATGGTTTAACTGCACTCTAAAAAAATATCAAGTAAAAAGGGTGTCTTTTTGTCCCACAACAATAATCGTCAACAGGCTGGCGTGCGCTTCTTTAACTCGGCGCTGGCCACTTTTCTATCGAGAATGCAATGTAACCGCAATAATGGGCATGTCAATCGTGACCAGAATGTACCGGGAGCGGGGCGATAGCACAAGGGTGGAACGCAATATAGATGACGATTATTGGTGTGGGACAAAAAGACACCCTTTTTTACTCGCTTTTCTTTTAGAGTGTGGTCATTGATTACGTGTGCAGTGATCTATACAACCAGAATCGACTGGATAGCGATTCGAAGTCACAACGCCAACGTTGTGGAAAATGCATTGATCATTCGAACGCGCTTCATGGAACCACGGCCTTCCATGCAAGACATTCTCAAAGGTGCTCTATTCCACCTTACAAGACATTCACCTGTGACGTGGTGGTTAACAAGCCGTCCCCTCCCTACTCAACGGTGACATTCATTCATTCATTCATTCACTCATTCATTCATTCATTCATTCATTCACTCATTCATTCATTCATTTACGGTGTTGCCCGGTACTGATGCAACTTGGATTCGGTAATGGGCTGGTCAAACCCTAATGGATGAGGGCATTGAATGAAGCACAACAACAACAACAACAACAACAACAACAACAACAACAACAACAACAACAACAACAACAACAATCTGTCCTTCGTGGCACCTGTGGTTTTCAGACATTCTTTTGTGAGCAATATTTCGTGATGCTGCTGAGGGCAACGACATAAGCTCCTTGGACTGCTGCAAAACGTTAATGCGAAAATGATTCCCTATATCAATCTAGACACGGATCGTAGCGTAACATGTTTTTTTAATAATGGTACGATAAGCGCTTTCTCTCAAATGACTTTATAATTTCACTTCCGCCTGAGCGAAGCGACCTGGAGGCACGTCAAGTATTAAAACGAGAAAACGAGGCAAACGCTATTTTTTCTCGACTCGCAAAATAATTCGTATGAGTGGCCAAACGAAATGAAACGGCGCTCGGGATGAGATTCACTGTCGCATCTAAAAACTTGAGCACAGGAAAGGATGGATGATGTTTCAAAAAGGAGCCCCGCCGCGGTGGTCTAGTGGCTAAGGTACTCGGCTGCTGACCCGCAGGTCGCGGGATCGAATCCCGGCTGCGGCGGCTGCATTTCCGATGGAGGCGGAAATGTTGTAGGCCCGTGTGCTCAGATTTGGGTGCCCGTTAAAGAACACCAGGTGGTTGAAATTTCCGGAGCCCTCCACTACGCCGTCTCTCATAATCATATGGAGGTTTTGGGACGTTAAACCCCACATATCAATGATGTTTCAGAAAGGAGAGGGGGGGGGGGGTGAGGTAGTTTCCAAAGATGAGTATGGGGAGTCAACACACACACATGGCTTACAAATTAAAAATTAGCCACGTATCTGCTTCCTTAAGTCAGATTACCATAAATCACTCACATGAAGGCCCATGCAACGGCTTTATGCTCTCCCATAGCAGAGTACCAAGTACTCGAAATCGCTAACCACTTTTCTAAACAGTCTCGCACAACAATAGTGGTTCGAAGGAGCTATCAAAATATTACGACCTTTAAGTTCCAGCGCCGGCTGATTGAGGAATACTATAGCGACTACTAGAACCCGAAGATGGCACGAAAGCTCAGTTGGTTTCCTTACACCGAGGTTCAGGAAACGAATAATAACAAAAGAGGCAGAAAGAAAGAGCACTGCATGCGCAAAGACAGAGCCTGGACGCGAATCTATAGCATGAAAGTGGAGCGAAAACGGCGCAACGACTACAGCATTAAGGTTTTAAGGAGCCGGCTCGAAAGAAAGAAATTCGGTGGAGGCGAAGCAATGGATGCCTATGTTCTGTGCAATATCAGTGCACGTTAAATGGTCGAAACTTCCGAATGCTCCACTATGGTGTTGTCTCGTAATCATTGTTATGTGGCACGTAAAAACACAACTTCAATCACTACATAAAGAAAGATGCGCCTTCCCTCGTGGAACTCTTGTGCTGCAGGAGCCTGCAACGCTAGAGGACCATGTCAACCACACTCTCCTGGCACCGGAGACTTTTTTTTTTACTGGCTTGACTTACCTCCTCAAAAAAAAAGACTAGGCTCCACCTTCACGGAAACAGATATTTTCGAGGCACTGGTTGATCATACGTTAAATGTGGAAATACTGTATACCACCGTGGTCGGCACATCAATATTTTAGATGCGGAGCATCTTATACTCGCGCCTTGTAGTGCGCCGTCCGCGCCGTCCGCGCCGTCCGCACCGCTTCTCGAACATTCGACAGCTGACGCGCGCGCATGCGCCGTCGCGCCGTCGCCCACTCTTCCACCATCTGTGCATCCCTTCCTCCTCTACACACCGCGCGCGCTTCACTCCTCCACCATCTGTGCACCCTTCCTCCTCTACACACCGCGTTCGACATCTACAATTCTCCTGATTCTCCAGTGGACGCGCATGTGGCGTCGCGCTTCGAGAACATTCAACAGCTGACAGTGCATGCGCCGTCGTGCTGTATATATACTCAAGGTCGGCGCTCGCTCGCTCAGTTGCCGCTCGTCGGTTGGTTTGTACGGCGCGTCGACGTCCAAGGTCGCGGTGAAATGAATTCCAACGAATCCACAAACACAATGATCGACGTCCCTTCGACCAGCGCCGCCCTTTCGCATACGTGTGTACGTGTTCACTCATTTAACACCCCCTCCTACAACCACGTTAACCAATTTAGCCATCGACCCAAGTAAGTCGCAATTTACCACCCCATTTCACAACCACGTTAACCAATTTAGCCATCGACCCAAGTAAGTCGCACTTTAACACCCCGTTAACCAATTATATGGTCCGCATCCTCCTCAGTGTTCCCCCGAGGAAAGCTGCGGGCAATTTTTTTTTATCTTCAACACCTGTCACTCATTATTCTCGTGGTTTTGCCATGCGCATACATAGAGCTAACTGGCGCACGTAAATTTTTTTCTAAATTGTGGTAAATTTAACATTAAATAGCAATGAAATTGGGCATATGGTGCAATATAACCGTCAGTAATAAAAAGCTACTGGAACCGTTCAAGCTACTGAAAGTCCGCGACTGCATGGTTCAGGCGTTCGCGCACCTATGCCGCATCGCTGTTCGCGAGAAGCCATTCGAAAACAGGTGGATATAGTTCCCCCGCGCTAATTCATCATGGCTACGAGTTATTAATTCAGCAACAAATCTTGCTGAGCCATTCTTTCTTCGATGCTGTTGCCTGCGGCTGCAGCGGTAACCTGAAAGTCAGGTGATCAATCACTTCGCATGGCTTGGTCATGCATGTTCCACAGCGGCTACGGGCGCTCTCACCGAGCAACGGGGTGGGCGTGTCCCTCGGAGGGTTCTGTGCCACGGCACCCGCTCTTGAAACTGGGGGACCCAGTCAGCAGTGGGACAGAGGGATCGCGTTGGGCGCGTGCGCGGCATGTTGGCGCGAGCACGGGCGTTTAGAGGCCCGCGATGCTAACCTACCCGGCCAAATTGCTTCGACCGGCGTCGTTGGACGGGAAGTGGGTGAAATGGCTTGTGGGGAGAGACATTCGGGGCGCGGCCCAGTGAGAGAACGCATCCGCTTAACCTAGCGCGTTCGGGCTTCATGCGCCGTCGCCGTGGAATCGCATTCCAAGCATGCATACAGCGTCGGAACGTACATCTTTGCACGCGTGCCCACTCCGTGCAAGTCTCGACTGCACACTGAGCGTGTGCGGTGCTGGGATTAGGCAGGTGAACTGATTGGAGATTCGATTTGTGCCGTGTCGTTTCGGTACACTTCAGAAAAAAATAAAGGTTGCATGAACAAGTAACCCGCAGTAAAAATTTAAAGAAACAATAAAAATCGTGCCGGAATGTTTGATTGCTCGAAACACTTTCCCCCGTATTCACAAATGCTCCTCGACTCGACTTTCACCCTTCACTTGACAGAGTTGAGCACTGAGCCACCATTCGGCTGAAAGTGACGCTGCGCTACTCAAGAATCGCAGCAGACTATCGCTGATATGCAGTGACTTGCCATGTCTAAAGATGGCGCTTCCATCGGCCTTCTCAAGTGAACGCGAAGCGGTGAGTGAAGGGAGGTTCTACAATACGGGGGTTTGAAGACCCGAAGTTAGTATGTTGACATTTCGCTACTTCGTTCTACGAGAGCTACTTGTACCACATTACCTATGTGGCCGATTGGCGGTGACCTTAGCATGCGTACTTACGAGTTATTTGGCTTCCGCGGTTAACGATACGTTGTGTTAACATGCAGTATATAGAGTGTTTGATGTACGGTACTCCCGGACTGAAGCGCAAAAACTTAGGGGCTAAGTAATGCTTGTACCACCATACCAAACTCAACGACGTGGTGGTGAAGCCAAGTTCTGTTACTTGGAATCAATACCACTGACAAAAATGAAGATTCCGAGACTTGGGACTGTCTCGCACGTGAACAAGGCGACGAAAGCTTTTCTTGTGCTTCTTGAGGACCACCGGACTTCACGAGCACTTTTGAATGAACAGCGCCAGACCATGTTGCGTAGTAGATTCAAGCTGTTTATCCATGTCTCGTCTGTTCTTTCCTTTCTATTACTCTTTCCCCCCCCCCCCCACAAGTGTAGGGTAGCCAACCGAGCCAAAGCTTGGGTAACCTCCTCCATTTCCTCTTGATTTCTCTTTCATGTCCGGCGTTTACAGTTCGTGCCTCGTTGAGTAATTTTCACTCAAACACACTTAAGATTAGTTAATTAAGGTTACCCGCATGGACCAGATGACCACGACGACGCGGTGAAACACTGCATGGCCGGCACTTAGATGATCTGAAGAGTTTTATGGTGGAGTTCAATTTAATGTGCGGCGTGACCACTCTTACTGCGCATGTGCGTCACCTCGCTCTCTCTCCAATGCTCATTCTCTTTCACCTCGCAATACCGACGCAGGTGGCATCTGCTAGCCTACACTCTCTCCTCCCCTCTCTTTTTTAGGCATCTTTCCCCGTGGCGTTTGATTCCCCATTGCGCACGCGCGACCCCTCTCTTCTCGCTGCCCTCCCTTTCCTGTCTCGCCACTCCGATGCGGGCAGCGTCTGCTAGCGAGTTTCTTGATTGAAAATTAGGGACCATCTCCCCAAAGGGAGCCCTGATAGGATGCGAAACAGCAGCCGTGCGCACGGCGTTGACCCGGTTGAAACGGGCGTCGACACGGGAGCTGGAAGAACGGTTTGAAGCGAAACTCGGTGAAGCGTTCACTCGTGCAAACGTTTGTTTGAAACGCGAAGACACGGGGGGCGGGTTGGGTTTCGTGCAAGTTTCATTGAAACTTTTGGCAAGGCTTCGTAGTCGTCGTTTCTTTAGAGTTGGGACCCGGCGCTGGACCGGAGCAGGCGCGCGTTTCGCCTTGTCTACCACGGTCTCATAATCGTTGAAGCGCACCCTGAGAGGTTCCTGCAGACACGCGACGTCGAAGTTGGCAAAGACCACATCGATGCAAGTACGCCTAATTGTTGTGGTTAGTTTAGGTGCCTCCCTCCTTCCTCATTTATCCTCCTCCTCTTCCTTAGGTGCCGCCGCCAACACGCCCTTCAGCGAGTACACGTCACGCATGTAATCGACAAGCCATTCTCCTCCTCCTCCGCTGACGTCAACGTTGAAGTCTCCTGAGACTACAAGAGGCGCGCGTCGCCATGCCTCGCCACAATCAGTCAGCGTCTCCTCCAGGCAGCGCTGGACCTGTCCCTTCGACAGGTTAAGAGCGAGGTACAGCAGGAGGAGGGTCGCAACGTCGCTGACGCACACGACAAGGCACTCGAAGCAGGGGTGTCTTCGAGAGGTTCCGGATTATTAAAAAAAGTTGACTGTTAGGCGAGTTGGTGCTTTGACATAGATATCATCGTGAGAACACAACTAAACACAACACACTAGAAGAAACAGACTAGAACAGACGCAACCTGCCCTTGTCTGTTTCTTCTTCTTGTGTGTTGTGCTTATTTGCGCTCTCACGATGGTTATATTCCGGATCGTTCTTCCAGGACCGACGAGTCGGTGGTGTAGTGAGCTGCGGTAACGGAGAGAGTGGTGGTAGCGGCAGTAGTGAAGGCGAGCGAACGAGGCGGCAACTGCGGGCGCTGCGGCATGCGCGCGGCAAGGGAGGGAGAGAGTGACGTCAAAACGCGCTGATAGGAAAGCGTGACGTCAATGAGCGGCTGCGGCGTGACCTACTTGGCCCCGCTCCGACACCTGCGGCGAGAAAACGCGTGGCGGTGCATTCGTACAGACGCACGTACGTACGGCGTTACACACGTGAGTCAAAGAGCTGCATCGCATCCAAAAAATCACACCATATCCACGGAATGACTGATGATAAGTGGAACCAAGCGATGGAGGCATGACTGAAAAGATCTATGTTTTATTTGTCTGCAGTGGGGTCGTGATTTTGGCACGAAATCGGCTATTGCATTCAGACATGCACGTGGTAGTCCAACGGTGAGTACTACTGAAAGTATGAATACATAAGAACGAAGATCTACTCCTTTCTGATGCTTCTTTCTAAGCAATTTTCAAATTACGCTATGATGCATTACTTGGCTTTCGGGTTCCTGCCGTAGCAGTCAGCGTGCCCTGTCAGTAGAGAACTCGCGCAGAACTACGGCCGAGGTAACGACGACGGAGATGTACTATCAGTTAGTCGTTCTTTTCTTCCTCCGGCTTTTGAAGTTGATTCTTAAGAGAGAAAAGAAGAGAAAAGTGAGCCCCGTAACTGTGTGCTTCAGTGAGCGGCACCTCAACAGTACCTCACTAGGGATGGGGTGAGGAGGGATCAAAAGGGTAGGAGTAAAGGTGTAGAAAAGAGGAAGAGACGTGAGGTGGTAAGCCAGAGAGAGCGACAACAAACCGAGGGGATAGGAGAGATAGGAAAGATGGAAACACGGTCACAGGAGTCCGAGCACGGAGCACCACTTGCGAGAGCTCTTGTTGGCGTTAGTAGATGGCGTAGAGTAAGTCCAGTCGGTCATTTTTTTTTCGCATCATCCTACTTTTGCTGAGGCATCTGTGCACTACATGCCTCCACAGATATCGAGTGGGACGCAACTACACGAGCTTTTCTCTTGTCATAGCTCTGTTCCCTCTCAATCTTGACCTTGACAACGACCAGTCAATACCTCTCTCAATGACGGACGCTGCTAGGAGGCTCCGCATGCTTGCTCGCCAACGCTAAGAGAGGCTCTTTGGAATGAGCCTCTCTTTACGCATGCAAGATTACGATCCCTTGATTCAACGTTAAGCATGCAGCTTCCAACAAAAATTCGACGAGGCGACGCTACTGCTCTGTGCAGACTATGGTTGGGAGTCGCGTTTACCCGTGCGTACGCGTTCCGCATAGGTATGGCCGACACCGCCGACTGTGCACACTGCGGAGATGAAGAAACAATTTGACATATCCTGTGTGACTGCCCGAAATACAACCTAGAAAGACAACACCTTTCTAATAAACTAAACAGGTTAGATGACCAGCCACTGTCAGAAGAAAGTATACTGCGCCATCGTCCTGACTCATCGTCAGAGAAGAAAGCCGTGCAAGCGCTACTGGGCTTCTTACGAACTACTGGCCTGTCGGAGCGCCTCTCAGTGGACTGATTTTGTGTGTGCGTGTGTGTCGGTGTTTTTTTTTTCTTATTTATTTTTTAACTCTCCCTTTCTCTTTCAACCCCCTATTCCCCAACTCCAGTGTAGGGTAGCATACCGGATACTAGCATCTGGTTAACCTCCCTGCCTTCCTTTTTTCTCGTTTCTCTTCCTCTCGCTGACCTTGATGATTTCATAAGCCACGTGTTATCGTCGCCGTCATTGTCATGTACAGTTTTCGTGCTAGTGCGAGCAATGATGAGGTAAAACAGGCAACAAAATAGAACCACCTTGCTTTGGACTAATGTTTGCACTGATCTGCGTTGTTCTTAGAGATAAAAAATATATGTCAAAGAGAAAAGGCAGTCAAGTCGAATGATCGTTAATGTCGACGGCAAAGTGAAAGCTCTCCTGTTTTTACGACCGTGATTCGCCGGAGACCGGTCGGGGCGCGGTGCTATCTTGGACGAAGTGGAGAAGAGAGCTTGCGTTATAAGGACTCCGTTCAGAGGGAAACCAGTGTACGTGCAACAGAAAGCACTCACACATTGTTCTCGTGGGATAACTTGAGTGAACATCAAAGGGGTAATAGTGTACGTAGAAGGGACAAAAAATCGCGTGGTTCCTCGCAAGTATTGCACCGGAGAGGACTACAGATCTCGGAGGTATTCTAATACAGAGCAGTAGCGGCTGAATCGAAGAGGGAGGTGGCACGTATGCATGCGCGGATGGACGAACGAACAAACGAACGAACGACTTGTGCACGATATTGCCGCGCTTTTAGTCCACAACGCCGATGTTTATGGAACAATATTGACAAAGCTTGAAATCATCTGACCGAAATTCGTGTAGAATTCGTACGCGTTTGTACGCATAGTTTACTGCAGGAATAGCTTACTGCAATATAGTTTATTTTTAATTGTGATAGCTCACTATAACTTAAAATGTAGCCCATGGCAGCGCGCATCAAAAACAAGCACGAAATTGACGCATACAGAAGGACATCGACACAAGCGCAGAACTTTAAGAAATTACCTCAATAAAACAGTAATATAATGCTGACTTCAGCTTTGAAGCTTGTTACATTATCGGAACTCAGCTCACGCTTTTTTTTCAACGCTGCATAACTTTGTCGCGAGAACGGTGCGCCGACGTGCGGACGTGTTACGCAAGGCGATAATTGTGCTAGATTCGGTTACTCGTGCTCCGAAAGGGAGAGCGCTGAAAGCGCTGGCGGTGTTCCACCGGCCGGGAGGAAATGGAGCGCAATCAGCCGGGCTACTAGCAGCGCACGCGACCAACGAGTCTTCGAGCAGCCCGTTGCTTCAAGCGTCTACAGTCACGCCTATCGAAAATCCGGTGCGATGCGGGACACGGAGCTCCTGACCGCGAATGTGAGCAGCTCTATATCGCGATAGCGTCCAAGAAGGTTTTAAAAAACATTTTCCACGGGAAGCCAGGCGGTGATAGTTTGCCTCGAAAAGGATAAACGAGGGCTCAGCGTTGACAGTGAACATTTCTGTATCGATGTAAACTACGATGCATTGTCGAAGGGAACAATTTCTCTTTTTCATTCCTCATCTTCTTTCCTCTCTCTTCCCTCTAATCTTTGTTTCCTCTGTTTCTTCTCTCCTCCCGATAGAGTGAGCAGGCGTTGTGGCCCTCCAGGTGGCAGTTGCCAGCTTGCTCTCTCCCTCTTTCGTCTGTGTCCTTGTGTATCTGTGTGTGGAAATCAAATAAACAAACAAATAAATAAATAAATAAATAAATCTAGTAATAATACCCGGGGTTTTAAGTCCTTTAACCACGGTATAACACCGAGGGGCGCCGTAGTTGTGCTATTTAAGTGAACACGAAAGAGAGAAATTATTTTTCGCGTGTTAGTAACATACAGTTTTACAATCCCCAATACTTTACTCTTGCCGCGACACGACGCTTTGTAGGCGAGAAAACGGGCGAAAAGAAAATACGAGCGGAGACGCCACCTTGAGATTCCCGCACCAAACACCATGACGTCATCAATTTTGAAAGTCTACTAAGTCTACTAGTTCCTACGTAAGTTTTAATCAATGAAGTTGAAGTACATTGTCATACATGGTTGTTATGAGCCTATCATGCGAAGTTTTTAAAAAAAATAATCGAGCCAATGTCCGTGAAAATACGAAAAGTACCTTTTGAAATGTATGACGTCACGCGTGGAGATCCCAGCGCGAAGTTTAAAAATCAAACTGCAACGTTGATTTCTCTGATAATGATGAACTTACGATACCTAAGGCTATAAAGTGCTCAGAGTGAAGTTTGGAAACCTATGAACCAACTTATCATTTCTTTTTAGTGGCCCTTTAAAGTGTGCTGATATCGCACAGTTACGCGGGTCTCTACCATTTTGCCACCACCGAAATTCGACCACTGCCACCGGCATCGAACCTGCGACCTTCGTGTCAGCAGCCGAGCACCGTAACCACTGATACACCGTGACGGAGGAAACAATTAAGCGTGTACCTTTCGTGTCGCTGGTTCCCTAAGGCTTCACGTGAATGCGGTGACAGCTATACACGTTCATAAGGGAGGTAGTGGCCATAGAGTTCCCTATAAGATTAACTACAAGGGACTCAGAAGCTGCGATCGTTCAGCGACCATGGGAATGAAGGGTAGTAATCGGATTCGCCTAGTCTTCGTACTTGCGGGCGGCGATAATGGCACTTGTGGCTTCGTTTATTGCTGCATTTCGGTTTCGTGTCGAAGGAAAGAACGAACTCTTTTGAACTTCGTGACCCGATTTGAAACGGTAAGCCTATAAGATCACAGTGGCGAAGTGCAACCGCTGAAAATTTGCTGACTTTTGTTTCGTGATAAAACAGCTCCAAGCGCCACGAAAACGTGCGGAGCCAAAAGTATGAAGATTAGACAAATCCATGCACTACCCATTATTTCCATGCTCGTTGAAACACCGTGTGTTGGCAGCTCCGGTATACACTAGCGCTAGAGTTTCCTGTAGTGTATCTTTAGGAAAATCTACGGTAGTGGTCAAGTGCTGCACCAGGGTGGCCAATTCTGGTCTGGTGATGGAGTGTACTACCCGCAGGTGGTCGCCGGTGTAGTCGCACCCCAGACCTCTTCATTCTTTTTTTAAACGATTCCTTCATAACGTGTTTTAAGAAAGTATCCTTTGATTATATACCGTCTGCACTACATTGCCATAATCATTATTTCATCTCCTATTGCGTGCATCATGATTTCCTATTGTTGCTTAAAAAACGCATATTTTGACGAAACTGAATCGGAGCACTTCTGCATCAACTGTCGTATCAACTGAGTAGGTATATATATACCTACTCAAGTGTATTAGTGAGTGCGAGGAAGAATGCTAGTTGACTCAAAAACTATGAACTCGCGATCAAGATGTCAAGCCAGTGGCAGGAAGATTCCGTTGAAAAATTGGCCTGAAGGCACGAAAACAAGGGACATCTCGAGGAGCAAAGTGAAACTAAAGCACCCATTTAACCAACCTAACCCATATCATATGTTTCCTTAAGTTACTGTATACGCTCTACGTGCGTTAACAAAAACGGTAACAAAGTAAAAGATAACTAGACGGTGTATTTGTGAATACTCACCTATATTGTTTATCAAGCACACTGAATGCACGAAGCGGATGAGGAAAGCACGAGATAGGGGTAAGGTTGGTTTGTTGATGTGGACCTCAGATAACTTTTCCTTCTCGAACACACAAATAAGCGAACAAAAAAAGAAGGTCACCTTATTCTTGTCGGTCATATCGTTCGAGCAAGCCGCACCTGACACGGAAAACACGTGCGAACCATTTCGAGAAACATTCAGTATGTCATTGGCAGAGCTGATACACCGGAGGCAGGCTCAACGCAATTACGCAAGCTTGGCACGACACTTATGTAAGGTAGACATAATGTCAATTCGATTTGATTGATTTGTGGGGTTTAACGTCTCAAAACCACCATATGATGTATGAGAGACACTGTAGTGGAGGGCTCCGGAAATTTTGACCACCTGGGGTTGTTTAACGTGCCGTAATGTAAATTCCGCTTGCCTTTCAGTCAGTCATAGAGGCGACCGTTGCAGCGCGCACATTTTTGCAAGTCGACCAGGCATCGCCAACCGCTTTTGAACGTAGCCGCCAAGGTTTCAGATGCAGTTCTGTCCATAGCCCATAGTGAGCCACCGCGCGTATAGCGTCGTCGCTAGGCGAGGTTTACGATGGCGTTCTATTCTCTAAGGGGAGCGGCGCTATCGGATTACGCGGACCGATTTAGCGTCAACGCCGCTGACCGCGAACGTGACACGTCGGTTATCAGATGCGCCCGCTCGGAAGCGGGTGAGGAAGGGGGGGGGGGGGGCACGTGAATGTTGCCCAGGACGGGTGGTCCGCTTACGGTATACCTGCCGTCGTCGCCGGCTCTGCACGATTGCGCCATCGACAAGAGCAGCCGCAGACGGGACGACACGCTTCCGAACGGTCTGAGCTTAGCAGGAATAGAGAGTGAATAGAGGGTGAAGGAGGTAGACGGATTGAAGGTGAGATAGCCCCTCGAAGGGGGAGGGCAACCGCACTTAATCTGGGGAGGGAGTGTTCAGTTTCTCCGACTCTCGACGCGCTTTCGGAAGCGCCGGAAAGCGAAAGTGATGACGATGGAACGGAGGAGGACGAAGTAGACGGGATGGAGAGAGAGAAAGCACGCGCCTTTCTCCAACGCTCTCGGCCGGTCCGCGCGGGCCGTGCGCGACGACGAACGACGTTGTTGCGAGACGGCGTGGTGCGCCTCGGCAGAGAATGCACGGCGGCGGCCGATACCGGATGAGCGTCCGTTCCCTTCCGTCGTCGTCGTAGTTGGCCGCTGACGACGCCGCTGCTCTTGAGCTTCCCCCCGAAAACGCTCTCCGAGGGACGGACGCTGCTGCTACGGGACAGGGATGCATCCCGGAAGGTGGGCTTCTCCCTTTCTCTTTTCCTTCGCGCGCATTTTACGCACGCTGTAATCTTGCCCTTACTTTGCGCTTGTCTGTTGTAAACGTTTTCTTCTGATCCTCGTGCGTGTGTGTGTGTGTGTGTGTGTGTGTGTGTGTGTGTGTGTGTGTGTGTGTGTGTGCGTGCGTGTGTGTGCGCGTGCGTGCGCGTGTGTGCGCGTGTGTGCGCGTGTGTGTGTGCGTGTGTGCGCGTGTGTGCGCGTGTGTGCGCGTGTGTGTGTGCGTGCGTGCGCGTGTGCGTGCGTGCGCGTGTGCGTGCGTGCGTGCGCGTGTGTGTGCGTGCGTGCGCGCGCGTGTGTGTGTGTGTGTGTGTGTGTGTGTGTGTGTGCGTGCGTGCGTGCGTGCGTGTGCAGCACATTCATCATGTCACAAAAAACGGCCCACATCAAGGTCCTCCTTCCTTCACAATGCTTCCGAATCGTTTGGCCCACATCAAGCTCCTCCCTTCACATTGCTTCCGAATCGTTAGTCGAGTATTTGGGAAATGTGATTTGACCGAAATACTGGCGGGGCCGTATAAGTTTCTGTGAAGAAAACACTTCCATCAAGCTCAATGTCGCTATTAAACTCAACTTTATCTCATTTTTTCGCACACTGAATTGATTATATTCATTTCGCGTTATAGAGATTTCTTCATAGTACTATGCTGTCTAAATTACTGATGCCGGAGTAGTTACAAAAAGCTCAACCATTAGTAATTTGGTAATAGTCGGAAACTGAAACGTAGGGATACGTGCATGATAGCGAGTTTACGCGGAAATTGTCGAATTTATGGTAAACAGCGCTAGTTTGGAGCCACGGCAACCTCTGCAGCTGTGATAGAATTATAAGAATTGCCAAAACCACGATATGTTTATGAGGCACGCTGTTGGGGGGGGGGGGGGTTCGGGTTGATTTCGGCCGATCGGGGTTCTTCAACGAGCACATAAAAACCTAAGCACACGAGTGCTTCTTTGTATTACGCCCTCATCTAAACGTAGTCATCGTGACCGGCAATCGAACCCACGCCATCCTGCGTAGCGTTGCGACACCCAGGCTTCTATAAACTCGGGCACATAAGCAAACATTTTTCAATATAATCGAAGCTAAGAAAATGAAAGCATGAGATCATGCACTGAAGTTCTTAGCAGAGTTCTTTTAGTTAGATTGCACGAGAAAGATGGAACGAGTGAGAACATAGAACAAGCGGTGTCGACACGCGATGACATCACGTGCAGGAAAAAAAATAATAAAAATGAAAAGGAAAAGATAAACTCGCGTAAGGCACTCCATCTTTCTGCGAATGTTCACCCTTTCGTCTCAGTAAGGGCAAAAAGTAGCACGAGCACACAAAGAGGCAAGACACACACACAGAATAAAAAAAAAAAACACATCACACTGCATAAACATTGTATGTAACAAGTATAAAGAAAGGCCAACCACATTCTCACATGCGTATTTCTGATTCGGAACACGAATTACCACAAACAAAAGCAAATGCCAAACCTGACCTGAAATTTGCGTCGCGCTTTAACTTTTTCTTGAACGTCACTTTAGCATCGTGGAACTGTAATCATCGTTATACCTTAAGCAAGCAAACACGACTGCTGTCAGCTTTTTCTTATATTTTATCGTTGCGTCACTCATAATCATATAGTGGTTTTGGGACGTTAAACCCCACAAATCAATCAATCAATCATATTTTATCGTTACAGGATATCGTTAAATGTGTATAGGAAACCATAGTCTGAGCAATTTATGTTACGCATACGTGCAGATTCGAACCCATATTGACGAGAAGTGTAGAGTGTTATGTGCGAAATAATCAGGGACAATAGACAATATCAGTCATCATTAATTGCCTTTTGGACATTTACGTTACGATGGTGTTGTCTGCTACGCGTATGTGAGTTTGTTTTTTACATGCGTGTGCTCGTGTAGTTATTTTACAAGCACTACTGTTTGTATGTTTATTTCTCGTGTCGTATGCTCCATTTAATCAAGAGCTAAGGAGTAACCGGTGCCTCATTTGTGATCTAGCATTTCTTTTCACATCATGTGAATAAAAAAAAACAGCTGCCATATTGCAATACACGTTTCTTTCAGAGCGCTAACAGCAGGGTTTGCTGAATTTGGATAACAGTAACACTAAATCTGTTATATACGGGTAACATCTAAAACGAATAAAAAAGCGTTAAACAAAAGGAGCACGAACTGAGGAATGACAGACAACGGCGCTGACCCACAGCAAAAATTTTCTTTTGAAATGAAGCAACCGTTCTGATCCTATATGGGTCAAGCGGATGAGCGGATAACTATAGATTCTCCGTACACACACAAAAAAAAAGCGGATCAGGGGGGGGGGGGGGGATAAAGAGAGAGAAGACATCTCGTGTATGTATAGGTGACGCAGTTCAGAGAAACTTATTTGCACTACGTGTTTACCAGTGACTCTGCAACGTTCTTCGGCAATGCAGAGGTTGAGACATGCCGTGGATATTGCTTGGCCAAACATACGTTCTGCTTGCGCACGGTTCCAAAAAAATACACTTCCTTGCATCAGCGTTATCGGACGCACTGAATGCAATTACAGCCTCACTTTAGTTTTTTTTTATGCTCCGTTCTTGACCTCACTTATGTTGTTTTGTTTTTTTTCAGAATATATAATGACTTTTCTTTTGTATACCTCAACTTAGGTGGTATTCATTCATTCATGATCGGCCGCTAGGGGGCCACGGTGTGCGGACGCGCGTCGCATCGGCTCCGCAGATTTTCTATGGTTTTTCGGCGATTTCTGGTTGTTTGAAGTGCATCGGATTCGTGAAAGTACAGCGAACAGTGAACGTCGAATTTCAGCGGTGAGTGGCTGTTTTTCGGTTTTCTGCAAGCTGAAAACTTCGAGGCAGCGACCGTCGCGCCCGGCCAGACGCACCGCCGCATAGCGGCTTCTGCGTCGTGGTCGCGTCTCAAGCGTCGGCGGATGGACGCTCTTCAGGAAACACCGAGGTCTCCTCAGGAGCAGCCACTGATTCACACAGATGAGGAGTCTGCTACAGAAACCACTCAAATGGACGTTCAGACCTGGTCACCGCAGGGTTCGTCCGAAGAAGTCGACAATGTGTCTGCAGGGGAACGCCACGATGGTGCCGCATGGACGGAGGATGGCTGGCACACGGTTTTGACACGCCGGCAAAAGAAGAACCAGAAGAAAAACCAGAAAAACGCGTCAGAAGCTGTGGAGTGCAACGCCTCGTCAAGCAGCCCACCGAAGCAGGGAAGTCAGGTGAAGCGCCGACGTCGTACGAGAAGTCGCCGTCCGCTCCCGCCCCTGCCAAAGGACGACATAAAGATCATCCTTAGGCCTCACAAAGGCCTCGCCGTAAAAGACATACTCGGCTACGAACTTTCCACCGCTGTAATAGACGCTTGCCACCGACACTTCGACGGTGGTAGCTTCATGCTGCGCGTCCACCCGGGCTCGAATATTATCATCGTATCGACGCCCCACGAGCATGTAGCCAAAGAGCTGCGAGAGATCACGCATCTGAATATCAGGGGACGAGTGCACTCATTCAACTCGTATGTGGCGGATCCTGAGGACGTCCTACGAGGCATAGTCCATGGTATTCCGTCGGGGACTTCTCAAGCAGAACTCATGGCGAATCTCCGTGTGAGAACACAGGGGGTCAAGATTGAGCGGGCACGCATGCTCGGATCTACGAAGACCGCCATCATTACCTTCACGGGCAGCACACTGCCTAGGTGCGTCTATTTCATGGGAGCGGAAGCCATCTGTTATCCCCACAAGCCTACGAGGCAGGCTTGCAAGGTATGCCACTCCACAGGGCATCGAACTGACGTGTGCCCAACGCCCGACGCCAATGTATGCTCCACGTGTGGAACACGTGAACCCGCACAAGGACACGCGTGTACCCCTAAGTGCGTGATATGTGGTGAGGACCATATGACAGGTGACAAAATGTGCAAGAAGAAGCTTAAACACGTTCCGCCTAGGAGGTCCCGAGTGGATCAGCCAAAACGGAGGCACCATCCACGCTGGTTCAGCTCCGAGCGGGACTCGTCAGTGGAATCACGCTCACGTTCAAGATCCAAGTCACGGGCTTCCTCAAAGGGTCGAGCCCAGTCTGCGTCCAGAAAACGACTCAACAAACAGCCGCAGCACCAACAGCAGCAACAGCAGCAGCAACAACAACAGCAGCAGCAGCAGCAACAGCAGCAACAGCAACAGCAACAGCAGCAGCAGCAACAGCAGCAGCATCAGCAGCAGAAGAAGACAGCGCTGGTACAAATCTTGACGCCGCCCAAAGAGGGGACGGAGGCAGCCGCCTGCCAGCCAGCAAACACGGTGAGCTGGGCGAGGATTGTGTCTCCATCTGCTCCCTTAATTGAGAATCCCGAATATCAGAAAATGGTTGCCGAGAATAAGCAGCTTGCTTTAGAAAACGAGAAACTTCGATGCCAGATTAAGGAGGAACGCCGGGAGTTCCACAAAATCATATCATCTTTAGAAACCAAACTTGAAGCCAGGCTTAACGCCTTAGAGGCGAACAACAACGCCACTCATGCTATCTCCAGGGCAACCGTAGCCCACTCTTTGGAGGGAGGAACGGCGAAAGTAGACATACCTCAGAGGTTTAGCGAGGAGGCCCACGTTAGCCAGTTACAGATGGGGGAACAGTTGCAGAGCTTGCGGAACTTAATGCGAGAACTCCAATCACAACAGCAACGAGCAGCGTCTGAACTCCGAGAGCAGATGATGCAGCAAATGCATCAAATGTTTTCGGAGTACAGGAAAGAGTTTGCAGCAGAAACGGAACAACAAAGACGATACGTTAATGACTCAGTTGTAGGCATTCAGCGTGCCATCAACAAGCGGGTCAGTGTTACCTCCGCGAGCAGTCCACTACCGAAGGACCGTCGAATCACGGAGAAAGCAGACACCCCCCAATAAAGGCAGTAGTCACCATGGCGCGAACTAATTCCACGCAAAACTCCGACCACCTAGAAATCTGGCAGTGGAATTGTCGCACGTTCCACAAACGAGCGGCGGCATTGCAGAATTACATCCATTCGGCACTAATCCCACCTGATGTAATATGCCTGCAAGAAGTTGGGAACCGTCCCGTCAAATTGCAGGGATATTACACACTATACGATCCAAAATACCCCCGCGTTGCAGCGCTGGTGAGTAACTTCATGACAGTCGCGCTAGACCATTACGATCAGACTGACATTAATCACCAAATTATCGATGTCTTCCCACAAAAACGAGGAAAAGTACGAACGAAAATTTTAAACATATACAGTCCTCCCAAAAACCGGAAAGACGACTTCGGCCCACTCCTAAACGAGGCAGTTCGAGCCGTTGGCACCAGAGATCAATTAGTGGTGGTGGGCGACTTTAATGCTCCGAGCACCGCTTGGGGCTACGTCCGGGATTCACCCAAGGGAGTGTTATTAGAGAACACCACGTCTAAATTAGGTTTTACCCTTATCACTCTGCCAACAGCACCCACCAGGCTTGGTAATAGCATTAGCAGGGACACGTACCCTGATTTGACCTTCACCTTCAACATTAAAAATGCCACGTGGTCAAACCTCGATGAAAACCTTGGTAGTGACCATTATATTCTTAGCACCTCTATAGCATCACCAAAAGTTCGTCGTGTCGCTGGTGACGTTGTGATGACAGACTGGGTGACCTTTCGAAAGCGCCCTCTGCCGGAGCAAACGCCCTGTGATGTCAGTGGGTGGGTTGCTTTCATTCGAGAAACGCATGATGCCACCTCTAAGAAAATAGCGCGCACAGTTGAGGCGCCTGCGATAGACCGGCACCTATTGCACATGTGGGATAGTAGGCGACGCCTGATCAAGAGATGGAAAAAACAACGCCTCAACCGCTGCCTCTACAGGCGAATCGCTGCTCTGTCGGAGGAAGCGAATGAATACGCAACGAAACTTGCCACCGATGGTTGGGTGCAGTTTTGCGGTTCTCTCCGCGGTACACTAGGGACTAGCCAGACGTGGGCGATACTGAGGTCCATGCTGGAGCCGGACAAATCTAAGTCCTCCATGAACCGCATTCTTCAAAGAATAGTACACAGCTACCCCGGCACCGACGGAGAGTTGATCCAGGCGCTTAAAGACCGTTATATCGGTACTGATGTGGTTCCGCCATGTACATTAGAGTACATCGGCAGCGAGAATGCCACATTAGACGCCGCAATCACGAAAGAAGAGGTTTTCGCGGCAGCCCAGGCAGCCAATCGGAACTCTGCGCCGGGGTCGGATGGTATAACAAACGCTATGATAAGAAACCTCAGCACTGAGGTTCTTGAGCAGATAACGCAATTTCTTAACGACCACTGCTGGTCCCAAGGTCACGTTCCTCCGGAGTGGAAGGAAGCCAAAGTAATAACTATACCAAAGCCCGGTAAAGCACCATCGCTCGGAGCCCTGCGGCCCATTTCGCTTACTTCGTGCATGGGCAAGCTCTACGAGCGAGTAGTACAGACACGGCTTCAAAATTACATTGAAAAAGAAAATCTGTTTCCCGCTACCATGATTGGTTTTCGCTCCGGACTCTCAACCCAGGATGCCTTCCTCCTTTTAAAAGAAGAGGTCATGAGTTGCGTACCCAGGGGAGGCGAACATTTGGTCTTGGCCCTCGACCTCAAAGGGGCCTTTGATAATGTTTCGCACGAGGCCATTCTCTCTGAACTCAACACAATCGGCTGCGGAAAGCGTACATTTAACTACATTAAATCCTTCCTCTCTGGGCGGACGGCAACTATTGGGATAGGCGACACGAGGTCGGTGCCGTTCTCGATGCCAAATAAAGGCACACCGCAAGGGGCAGTCATCTCCCCCTTGCTCTTTAACATAGCTATGCGCAGACTTGCTCACGAGCTCGAAGCAATCCCGCACCTTGGATATACATTGTATGCGGACGACATCACACTCTGGGCTACGAAGGGTTCACTGGCGCTGAAAGAGCAGACCCTCCAGGCTGCTGCGACAGCTGTGGCAGAGTTCGCAAGAAAAAGTGGGCTGAGCTGTGCGCCTGAAAAATCTGAACTCATAAGAATACACAGTAAGTATTACAAAAGTAACGGTGACATAAACTTACAGGTAGACGGCCATGCCATAGCCGAGGTTACTCAGGCCCGTATACTTGGCTTCTGGGTCCAAAGCAATGGCAAAGCCAGTCACACGATAACCACCTTAAAGACTACGGTTAAACAGATAGCTAGAATGATCCGTCGCATCACTTATCATAAAAAAGGCATGAAAGAAAAGGATACTCTCCGGCTTGTCCAGGCCTTAGTTTTGAGCAGAGTGACGTATGGCCTACCGTACCACTCACTCGACAGAAGTGAGGAGAGCCAGGTGGATGTGCTCATTAGAAGCGCTTTTAAGGCAGCACTTGGTCTACCCACCAGCACACCGACCGAGCGGCTCCTAGCTCTCGGTATACATAACACTTATGCTGAGCTCAGTGCCGCAGTCCTCATGTCTCAGAGGAATCGTCTAAGTGAAACTTCAGCAGGCAGGGCGATACTCACTAGAATAGGAATTTCGCCCCACCCACAGCACATTGATGAGGAGCTGGTCGACGTAGCCCAAGAGGTCCGCAGGCGAATCTCAATCGCACCGGTGCCCAAAAATATGCATCACGACTTTCACGCTGAGCGACGTACTGCGAGGGTAAACTGGCTTCGAAAGCAATTCGGCTCAGCTTCAAATGTCGCGTACGTCGATGCGGCCAGTTTCGATTGGCAGAGACACATAATTACTGTTGTCGACAACAACATGACGCTGCTAACGAGTGCCTCCGTACGCACGACCTCGGCTACAAAGGCGGAGACGATGGCCATAGCCTTAGCCTTAAGGTTTCAGGAGCGTAGAGGGGAGCCATCAGTTATTTTATCCGACTCCCAGGAAGCCTGCCGGCTCTTTTTAAGGGGCCGCCTTCCAGCAATGGGGCTGAGGCTGCTAGGATCCAAACTCACTCACCACCATCGCTTGATCTGGTGCCCGGGACACGCAGGTCTCGAAGGCAATGAAAGGGCGGACGCTCTAGCTCGTGCGTTTTGTAACCGAGCGGAGAATCCATCTCTTTCATTGACCATGCCAATTTTACCTAGGGAGATTCTAGCTCACCAGCGCTTCACGCGTCAAAAATGTGGAACACCTCACAGATCCCTTAATGGGGAAGAGGCCACTGACCTTAGAAAAATTCAAACGGATGTATTTCCGCACCTACTGAAGTTACACGCGATACATCCAACTCTTTACCCGGCTGTATGTCCGTGGTGCGGCGGAAGACCGACTCTCTACCACATATCGTGGGGGTGCGATCGTAAACCAAGCGACATAACCAATTTTCTCGGCGAACCTTTAACACCTAGTATGGAGCAGTGGGAGGCACACCTCGCTAGCTCGGACCCAGGAGTGCAGCTCGCACTACTGGATCAAGTCCGGCGGGCGGCTAAGGCCAGTGGAGCCCTGGACGTAGGGCCCCAACCATAAAGGCTCTAAAACGCCCCTCTCCCTTTCCCCTTCAATAAAGTTTTACTCTCTCATTCATTCATTCTATTTTATTTAGCAGACAACAGTGGATGGCTGTCCTGGCTAAATACAAAATGCACCCACTTTTGTGTAAGCGACGGATTTTGTGGCGTGCCGACAAAATGATATTTTCTCAGAAGTTATGCCGTATTGGCCTAGTAATGTGTTCGGCCTGCTGCTGAATCGAGTCGATTAATTCGTAACAAGCACGACGTATTGCCCCACTTTTGCCGTAAACGGAGACAGTAATAGGCGTATATTCTATATCACGTAAAATTTTAGCGATAAAGATGCCGTCAACGTTTAAATATTATGTGTCTGCTTCGAACAGATCATCGGTGACGTTATAACTTCTGCTATGTCATGGCGTATCTGCGTCGCACGGTCAGCTGAAGTCAGGGTCACGATTTCGATGACGGCAGTGAAGACAACACTTGGTTGGAAGCGAAATGCGCAAAGTTCGTGTACTTAAATTGAGATGCACTGCAAAGGAGCTCCAAGTTGTCATATCATTCTGGAGTACGCCGCTACGGCGTGATTCAGTACCAAATCGCTATGATGGCCTCTAACACCACACAAAATAGTTTTATGACAATGTATCACTAGCCGAAACCAAAATTCCGTCGTCCTATGTAGGCAAAAGAGTGGCTACTTAGGCTGGTTGGTATTGCATTTTTGGAAGAAATATACTTCTTTAGTGCGCAGGGAACGTTTTCAGAAGGAAGAAAGAGCAGAGAGATAAGATAGAGCGCACACTTACAACCAATTTCATTCATCATGTGGTCGATACTACATCGGTCAGACGGGGCCGGGCGCTGTCTGAACGATCGCCTTAAGGAGCACGATGCGAGGATCAGTGGGCAGCCACTTGGCAAGTCACTTAGTGAATTGTGGGTGCACCCCGAAATTCGATGAATTCCGAATAAATGGCAAGATATATAAGTACAAGAGGGCGTGTGAGAAAGAGAGAGAGAGAACAAAAGATGAAAGGCAGGGAGGTTAACCAGGGCTGAGCCTCGGTAGGCTACCCCGCACTGGGGAAGGGGGGAGGAAAAAGGAAAGTTACAGAGGAGGAAAGAAAAGGTCACTGACTAGGCCGACGCGTAACCGTTTCGCCATCACAAACGATGAAACAGGCGGGTGTCTTTGAGAAAATGCAACAGTGCTTTCGTTGCCTTTCGGAAATTGGATGGGCAGTGCCATGGTCCCAATACTATCTTGGCAGTGAAATCACCTCTGTCCAGTTGATTTGAAACACTGCGCAGGTGAAGCCTCTCATTTGCGTATGCCGGGCAGTAACATAGGATGTGTTCGATAGTCTCATCGACTGCGCAGTCATTGCACTCCGCGCTGTCGACCATCCCTATATTAAATATAGGCATTGGTGAAGGCTACGCCCAGACGCAGACGGCACAACACTGTACCTTCCTCCGTAGAAAGACCAGAGGGTAGCCGCAGTCATAGAGATGGGTCGAGAGAATATAGTCAATAATGTGTGAACTGTGATGACTGTCACTTCTGGATGTGAAATATATGAAGCTTTTTTTTATCCGCAAAGCAGGAGCTGAGTGTATAAATTCACCATTCATCAATATGTCGGATAATGAATACAAATATCTTTTCAGTTAAGTTGTCAATTCAAGATTGCGTATGCGCCATTATTTGTCATTTCTTCTGTGCATGATTTCCTCACCCTCTTGACTGTATATATATTCCCGCCATCTGCACAATAAAATTGGTTGTAATTGTGCACTCTATCCTATCCCTCTGCTCTTTCTTCCTTCCGAAAACGTTGCCTGCGCACTAAGGAAGTATATTTCTTTTAAAAAAGTCCTATAAAGGCAACTCCTTGTATATCATGTACGGACCACAGAAATCGGGCAGGACCCACTACGCTAAAGATGAAGAACGCAAAACACAAACGGCAAACGCCAAATAAAGCTTCTTTCTGGACAGACGCAAGAATCAATCGAGGAAGACATTACTGTATTTACTAGATTATAACGCAACCACTATTGCAGCGCGAAGGGTGACTTTTCATTGCGTCTGGTAAGAAAAAAAAAGCAGTACTGGTATTCAATAGTAACGTGATAGTTGGCTTCAGATATAAAAAATCTGAACAAAAAACCTCTGGTTACATTCGAGTAAACAGAGTAATGAACCGTCGGCATTAACCCACTTCTTAGCACCTGGGCAACAGGTTTCAGCTTCGCTGGTCAACCTTTTGTACGGAGCGCTTGGGCGTTTGGGCAGTGACTTCTTTATAATACCATCCATGTTTTCGCCGTACATGTACAACTCTTCGCCTAGTCAAAGCACTGCATTGGAAGTAATGTTGCCGAATGGTATGAGAATACATGTCACTTTCTTTTTGCCTGGGAACGAATGTTAAAGCCTTGCAACATGTATACACACTGTCACCGATGCGCACATTTTGAGTACTAATAAGCCGCACTGCGTCACGTACGATTAGGCCGGCAGCCAACGCGTCAGGAGATGTTCGGAAACGGCCGGGATGATAACTGGGGGCCCCACGAGAGGAAATGAAAAATGGCACGTCATGACGCCTTTCAAAGATAAACACGTAGGCCAGTAAGAAAAAGAAAGAAAAAAAACATTTGAGCCCTGATAGCACCGGAAAGTCCCCACGCGTTCGAACTCGTTTTCTCGGAGTCATATTCGACGTTACGAAAAAAAAAAAGCCTCATATCAATTCTCCCAAGACAAGACGACACTAATGCTGAAGCCTTTATTCGTGAGGCTATTTCACCGTGTATTTCGTATTACACGAATGTGAGTTTACCTATTTATTTTGTAGGTAGAAGTACACTTGAAGTTGTAAAGAAGTACGTCTACTTAGGACAGGTAGTAGCCGCGGAGCCGAACTGCGAGATTGAAGTAACTAGAATAGGAATGGGGTGGAACACATTCGGCAAGCATTCTCAAATCATGAATGGTAGATTGCCACTATCTCTCAAGAGGAAAGTATAAAACAGCTGCGTCTTACTGGTAATTACCTACGGAGCAGAAACCAGGAGGATTACAAAGATAGTTCAACGTAAGTTGAGGACGGCGCAGCGAGCAATGGAAAGGAAAACGACAGGTGTAACCTTAGGAGACAAAAATAGAGCATACATGGATTGGGGAACAAACGGGTGTTAAGGACGTCATAATAGAAATCAAGAAGAAGAAATGATCATCGGCAGGGCACGTAGCGCGAAGGCAAGATAACCGCTGATCATTAAGGGTCACAGACTGAATTCCAAGAGAATACAAGCGGGTGAGGGGGAGAGAGAAAATTAGGTGGGCAGATGAGGCTGGGAAGTTTACGGGTGTAGAGTGGCAGCCACAAGCACAGGACCGAGTTGACTGGCGGAACATGAAAGGGACCATTGTCCTTCAGTGCGCGTAGTCATGATGATGATGATGACAATGACGATTGATGTTGATGATGATGACAATGACGAAGATTGATGATGATGATGACGATGAAGACGATGATGATGGAGACGACGACGACGACGATGATGATGATGATGGTGGTGATGGTGGTTGCGGTGGTGGTGGTAAGTGGTGGTGGTCACTTTGCACCGCCTCCCACCCCTTTTAGGTGATTAGGCAGGGCGCTCCCCCCCCCCCCTTCCATGTGTGCTCACGCCTATGATTGTCCTCATGTCTTTTCCTGACTAGAGCGAATTCTGTCCCACTATCCACTTCGTACAGCACGCAAGTAGAAATATCTTATGTTATAAAAAAGTAGTACATACTAGAGGCATTATCAAAAAATTGGCGCTTACGTTAGCAGCGCTTGTGCCCAAGCGTTTACTAACACGTTCGCGGATCAATCATTGATCACGTTATAAGGAGAAACGTTACTCAGCGTAACTCATCTGTTGAGCCGTCATCGCAACCCGGACGTTAGAAGGCCGCTTTTAGTCGATGGCAAATCTGGAATGCGGTACGGAAACGCTTGCCAATAACACAAGGACGTGAAATTGACGCTCTCTGGCGCCTTCACGAGCAGATAGATGTTGGCATCGTTCGATGCGTGTCGGACAATAGACAAGTTTCTTCGACACGTCTTTATGTGAAATGAAGTGACTGTACACAATTCTGTAAATATCAGAGGCCACAGTTGAATTTGACTGGAATTCTCGCCTGGACTTCTTGTTCACATACATACTAGACGAAGCTGTAAGACAGCGCATAGGACGAGACAAGGACAAGGCAGAGAGACGGCGCCGAACTAACAACCGAGGTTTATGGCAAAACAACTGCAACTTGCAGTTGTTTTGCCTGCTTGCAATATAGTATAGTGTTAGTAGTTATCCGCCCAGAACACCGAAACATAAGTAGAAATGCATACCCACGTGGTGAAGGTCACTCAACAAATATAAGGACAAGCATAGCATCAAGAAGCTGTCATACTAGCAGCCGTTAAATGAATCATTTGACTGGAATGAAGGAACATTAAAGGCACGCCTGCACAAAAAACACCATGCTGTCGAATGTTGTAGACTTCGCAAAAAATTTCGCGTTCACACTGCTCGTTATAACGCCCAATGATTCCTAACTTATCAGGAGTTAACTGACGTCCACATTTCTTAGAAATGGTCAGCCAAATCGCCGGGAATGCTATGCACAGCTATGCACCAATGAGCAAAATCAAGCACACTCATCGAATCTATTGGGTCTTCGCAACATGGAGGTGGAAATGTTGTAGGCCCGTGTGCTCAGATTTGGGTGCACGTTAAAAAAAACCCAGGTGGTCGAAATTTCCGGAGCCCTCCACTACGGCGTCTCTCATAATCATATGGTGGTTTCGGGACGTTAAACCCCACTTATCTATCTATCTTCTCAACACTGTCACTCTTTTTCTCTCTCAATTTCGCAACAAAAAGAGTGTTCTAGGTATCAGGTGTCCTGTCCACAGCGTCTCACCGAAATTAAAATATAAGAGCTTTGTTGAATTCGACCCATCAGCGCAGAGTTTCAGAAGTATAACGAAGACCTGACTTCATTTGATGGGCCCTCTTGGTCGTCTTGAAGTTCGTCTCAAGAAAATTAAATTACCGTGCGCAGTCCGCACAAGTGAGCACAGCACCCTTCTCTCTCATCTGTGTATATCTTGAAAAGACGCGAACAGGACAGACAGAAACTATATAGAGTATTTCCACCACTTCCCCGATAGCGCACACTTTGATTTTTCTACACAAAAGATTGGAATGTCCATTACTATTAAAGAGTTCGTGTATGTTTCACTTCCTTCCATTTATTTTGCATTCCTCGTCACAACTCTAAACATACAATATATAAATACAGCTTTGAACTCTTCAAAACAGCTTTTAAGCATTTTGGGATCAGAGGCCATTGCTCTGTTGTTACTAGTGCGTTAAGAGGCGGGCGACAGAAAGTGTTCGCTTAGTTGTATCGGGTATAGGTCTGTGGGGCTCAAACGCACACGTCATAATTATTACGAAGTTTTAGAAATAACGTGTTTCGAGTACTCATTGTGGACTGCGCTGATCAAACAATGTTTGCAAGTGTTTTGTGTACCAAAACGACAATACATGAGAAACGCCACGATGCTCCGGTAATTTTAACCACCTGGAGTTCTTTGCATGAACCTAAAACTTGTAGTACGCTGGCTTTGACATTTGCCCTTAAATTGAAAAAAAAAAACTATGTGACCGCCGTGGTTGGATTCGATTCAGGAACCTTCGGGACAGCAGTATACCAACTGCGCGTCTCTGCACCAATGGAAGAAAACGACTTGAAAGAGATCGTAGCAAGGAAAGCAGCACGGATGCTCCGCATGACACGCAAGAATGGCATCCCAAGGAACTTCGCGCAATGCTGCGTCCCTCGCCGACGACTTCTATACGCGCCTTCTAGCCAAACGCGATCACCGAGGAGTCAGTTTTTTCGGAGAGCTCGCGCGACATATTAGCAGTCAGAATCAATCTCGCTGCTCCGGCAGTCCCTGCCGGTATTGCAGAGATATATGTCTAAACGGTTTTTGTCGTTTTGCTTCGCCGCTGCAGAGCAATACCACACAATCGCAAACGCCACACTCGCTCCGACCGCAAAATACTGCTCGGCGCAGTATTTCTGCTATTTCGCTGGAACGCGATTACCACCGATCTATCAGCCTCAGCAGTGCACTGCCCTTGTGCGGAGCGTCTCTTCGTGGAAGCGAGAGTTTCAGACGCTTTATACGCTGTGTCCATTCTTCTCTGTCAGTGCTGAGTATGCGAGGAAAGAGTGGGCGGCGACGAAGATTGCGCGGTCCTTCCCCTCTCTATCGGCACCCCCAAAACGATGCGAGATCGCTGTGAACGGAACTGCAGTAAGCTAACCCGGGGCTGAATACAACGCCTTTAGCAAAATAGTTCCTGCGTTCTCTGGGTGATATGTGTCCCTCCCCATGCTTACACGTTTTCAAGTTATATAACAGAAATGTTTTCTCTATATCAAGAAGTTCACAAGCATCAGGGCTGCCCACCTGCCAGTTGATGATTCAAACTACTTTGATAATTCAAACTAGTGCGCACTTACTCAACAAAAATATAGAATCTCTCCCCCCCCCCTTTTTTTTTTCATGTATTCGCAATGCCTACACCGTTTGCTTCAATTGTGAACGAGGCTTCCATGCTGGGCTGCCATGCGGAGCCGAAAAGTCTTTTAACTTTGTGTTTTCGTCTTCGTCAGCGTTTCTTTTTTTTTCTCATGTTTGTCTCCAATCAGATGGGATTCCGTCAGACTCATGGCTATTGAATACGCATATGGAGCAAGCACAAGCTTGCATTCCGGGCATCAGAAAGAAAACCAATCACTACACAGTAGCATTGAAGCAAGCGACACTGCTATTATTACATGAGACGTCCTTGAAGCGAAGCAGACATACACTGATCGGTCGGTCTCGTCCAGCAGCTCATCAGGTGCCGCTGTTGTTTCGGCTGCAGAAATGACGACAATATTTAAGTTGTCGCACACAACTACATCTACGCCGTCACAGTTTGCTGCTATAGGAGTCGCTTTCCGATATCTTGTTCAAGACATCCAGGGGTGTGGGTCATATACTGTGATTCGAAGGTAGCCCTTAAAAGAGAGAGAGAGAGTTCGAACACAAAGAGAAAGGCAGGGAGGTTAACCAGGGCTGAGCCCCGGTAGGCTACCCTGGACTGGGGAAGGGGGGAAGGAAAGTTATAGAGTTGGCGGTTCACCATGCGTAAGAAGACTCATGAGCTCTTGGAGCACAAAGTAAGACACTGTCGGCATCAAGCTTTAGCAAGAGGACATGATATATATATATATATATATATATATATATATATATATATATATATATATATATATATATATATATATATATATATATATATATATATATAGTTAAAAAAAATCAAGCACGTAGGAAAAATCGGGACCGGCCTTCGTCGGAGTGAAACACTCACTCCGACGAAGGCCGGTCCCGCGGCCGAAACGTCAGTCCTTTACAAAACAATTTTTCCTACGTGCTTGATTTTTTTGAACTTTTACTTCCGGGTCCTATGTTAGCACTTCATTGTTATATATATATATATATATATATATGATGTCCTTTTGCTAAAGCTTGATGGAGAGAGAGAGAGAGATAAATAGAGAGGAAAGGCAGGGAGGTTAACCAAGCTTGGCTCGGTTGGCTACCCTACACTTGGGGTGGGGGAAAAGGGGAATAATAGAAGGAAAAGAGACAGAAAAGAAGAGGAGTAAGAAATAGAAGCATAAATAGTCAGCTCGAAACTACACAGCACGGCCTCGCACAGTTCTTTCACAAGCGGTCGTGAAGTTTGGTGTTCCTTAAAAAGTACAAGAGGGCTTTCGTGGCTTTGCGCGTATGGGAAGCCGTCGGCCAAGGTCCCAGGATCTTCTCTTCTGTAAGCGGCCGTGAATCCAGCTGACAGAGCTTGGCTTCCATAATACATCGTTCGGTCTGGTATGCTGGGCAATGACATAGAATGTGCTCAAGCGTTTCCTTGCAGGCGCAGATGTTGCATGCCGAAGTGCTCGCCATTCCAAGGAGACGAGAGTACGAATTCGTAAATGCCACGCCCAACCTCATGCGACACAGTAAAGTTTCAGCGCATCGTGGGAACCCGGATGGCAAACGAAGTTGCAAGTTTGGGTCGATCAAATACAGGTGCGTGTTGGAGAAACCCTGCGTATTTCATTGTAGGAGAGATATACGGCGAGCAAGTGATTGTAGTAGCCTTGCAGCGTCCGTTCTCAAGAGTGGTATGGGCGTGCGCTGGTCTTGGTCATGAGCCGATCGAGCAGCTTCATCTGCGCGGTCATTGCCAACGATTCCGCAATGACTCGGCAACCACTGAAATACAATATCGTGACCTTCCGCGAGCGCTTCGTGGTAGTCGTGCCTTATCTGATATACTGATTGTTCATGTAGCCCGTGCTGCAGAACAAACCGTAGTGACTGTAAGGCTGACCTGGAGTCGCAAAAGATGGCCCATTGGTTAGGTTCCTGGTGAAGAATGTACTTTACTGCACCTTGAAGTGCTGCGAGCTCTGCTGCTGTCGACGTCGTGGTGTGAGAAAACTTGTACTGAAGCAACAAATTTTCAGATGGAACAACCACTGCTCCTGTGGAGCTGTTGGAATTAGTGGAGCCATCGGTGTAAACATGTATGCGGTCGAAGTACCTTTCGTCCAACAGACGCAAAGTCAGTTGCTTCAGGGCTAGCGTTGACATGCATGCCTTCTTAAAGATTCCAGGAACTGATAAGCGCACGTCAGGTTGACGAAGACTCCATGGCGCAGTTGCTGGATGCATGGCAAGTTTGAAGCCAGGCGGTAGTATGTCCTGATGTTTTGTCACGATACCGCAGTATGAAGAATGGGCCTCCGAGCTGTCAAACACGCTAAATGATGTGACGGTAGCCGTGATAAATGCCGAATGTGCGCTCTCAGCGTCTCGACAATGATGTGCGTTGTGACCGGTTGAAGCTTGATGGAGTTCCCATATCTCTTACCTTTGCAACTCGACTTTGAAAAACTCTACTTCCTCATACACAAATTAAGACACAATCCTGCCGAGACCCTTCTAACTGCCTATACTTCTCTTGTCCACCTAAAGCTAGAATATGAAGCTATCGTGTGGGATCCTTACACTAAAGCTAACATCGATGCGCTAGAAAGGATCCAACGCAAAGCAGTAAGGTTTATCTTTTAAGAATATCGTACCAGTGACTCTCCGAGTATCTTAATGGCCCAACGCAACATTCAGTCCTTACAACTAAGAAGAAAAAATCACTGGCATAAATTTCTGTTCCTGCTGTATAACAATAAGTTGTCTCTTTCTCCTGAACCTTCTATTAAGCCTCTCACTGCTCGCCGAACAAGACATCGCCGCTCAGCAACTTAAACGCCTTACAATGCAAAAACCAACATATTCAAGTATTCCTTTTTCCCTAGAACAGTAGCAGACTGGAACAACCTACCTCTTAGTGCACTCAGCAACACCGACTCTGTCGCATCCATTACATCTCGAACTTAGCCTTGCACAGATACCCTTGTACATTGATTAGATAGTTATGTATTCATGACCCTTTCATTCTGTATATTCTATTTCATTGTTTCTCATTTTTTCAGTGCTTGTTTCTTTGTTGGTAGATTCATTTTGTTGTCAACATATTCTCTTTGATACCTGCACACTTTTTACTGTTTGTTTGTACATTTCCCGCCTGCCTGGGCCTTTTCAAGCCCTGCAGTATTCTTAAATAAAGAAATAAATGATATATATCAGTAGGTACCCGGACATGTCGGTATTACTGGAAACCAATTAGCCGACGATGCAGCCTTCTAAGATTATGAAGGAACCAGTGTGGTTCCCATTTCTGTCAAGGATTTATGCAGCAGGACAACTTCATTTCCTGTCTCGAAATCTTACACGCACGTTTTAGTCGCCTACCAGCGTCCAAAGGTGTCACTTTTATGAACTGGATCCTGCGCTCAAACGAAAGCTACCATCGCAACTTTCTCGCTCTGATGCGACGCTATTATGCCGTCTTTGGTCGGGTGTTGCGTCTTTGTGTACTCGTTTACGACTACGCCTTTGAGTACTCGTTTACGTTGACGAGTACGAAAAGAGTATGCCTTCACATGCGACTCCTCCGAAGCTGAAGATACCATCGAACTCGTCCTGTGCAGCTGCGCTCGACACCCAGCGATGGCCACTACGAATGGTCTTGAACAAACTGGACTCCAGACCCTTTTATGTGCAGAAGATTCTAGGACCTCGGGCGTACGTGTGCTTCGATAGCGAAGAAAGCGACTAAAGCGCCACTGCAGTCTCTCAACACAACAAATCTGAGCGACCACCTGTAGAATGCGTGTGCTCCACCAAGTATGCTCGTGAATATGTGTTTCTTTCGTTCCTCTCTTCTATATCTTTTTCCCCTTCATCCCTTTCCCTGGTGCAAGGTAGCAAACCGGACGTGCATCTGTTTAACCTCCCTGCTTTTCCTTGCGTCTTTCCTTCTCTCTTATGCTTCTACCTTCAGTCCCATATTCGAGTCATCCGTCCATCTCTCTTTGTTATTGTCGATGATAAACCGTCGACAGCTCGAGGGATTTCTCCAATGCAGGTCCTGTCGGCAGCGGCTTTGTGTTGGCAAACCATCGTCGCAGCGTATTCGACTTGCGTTCGCACGAATCTCGCTTGGGTATCAGCTTCGATGCAGACGTGCCTCACGAGGAATATGGGCCTGCCTCCCGTTCCCAATATCCGTTCCCGAGCACTCACTGTGCTTGATGATTGCGGCAGCGATATCATCGAACAGTTTTCAGCTACTTCATGAACGATTAGGAGTATTCCCACTGTACAATCAGTGATTTCGCTCAAAAGCAGTTGTTTATCCTGCAAAGCACGAACACCCATTCCTCCTCGAGTTTCTCCTGAAGGAGACATGCTGCTGTTTCTTCAGATTCAAATAAACTGGTGCTAAAGCTGTTTATTAGGGTTCATTCTAGTAGGCCGGTTACCTTTATCACAGAGTAAATTTTTGGCTGTGCCACGGGCAGGTGGCGAGTTGTTTCAAGTGAAAGCTGGACCAGTTAGTGACCGTACTTGAACATATTTTAACTTGGCGCACGATAACGCTCACACAAGAGAAGGGCTATACTCAGCACTGCGGTTTGTTTTTTGTTGTCTTGTGTCCACGTTGTTGTGCGCTGAGTGAGGTTTTGTTCGAGCTGTTTCCAGTTTGATTCATTGCCCATTCAAGTCGTAATTACTACGTTGTAATTCTAAACTACAAATAACGTACCCAGCACTTTTCATGGCTTCGTTATCTGTTGCTTCCCATGGCTGCGTTGAAAAAACACAAACAAAACAGGCAAATGAATTCCCCATTTAGAGTAATATTGATTCCCTCCTTCTTATGTTACCAAACATCATGATAAATATGTTACATAGGTGAACGCTGAAGAATAGACCCGTGATACATATAAGACAGAGCGCAGTAGAATGCACACGTTACGCATGGAACAACAATTGGATTAGTTTAGATGGCAGTTTTGGTTTCGTTTCCGAGGTGTTAGGAAAACTTTTTTCCGGTGCTGTCAATTGAGGACGCCAGGACCGAAAGGGCTGCCTATTCTTTCCCGTCAACATGCTCTTTTATAATTCATATCATTATATATCTCAGTACATACACTCCATGTATGTGTCTCTTGTCCACGAGTTCACCTCCTGAGAGTCAGGCCCACTTTTTAAGAAAACGGTATCAAAAACAAACAGAATCGTCCAAATACGCAAGCCTGTGAAATCATCTTGTAGTAATAATTTCAGACAGACGCACTATACACTGAAATGTTTCAGAAAACGCAAGGGTAACACAGTTGGTCTTTTATTTTACTTCAACATCGCCCATGCTAAATACCGAAAATCTTTAAAATAATTAGGCGCATTGTCCCGAAACAGTACCGGTTGCCGTAATGCGACTTTCCAAGCGTTCACGTCTGCTGTTGGCGTATCGTTGACAAATGTGCGTGCCCGAAGTGGAAGTCTTTTGTCCTTCATTACTTACGTATACGCTCGATGGCTCTCGACAGTCCGAACTGGGAATATCAATGGCGCCACACAATTTCAACAAAGGTGTCACCATTTACTTCAGTATTTACCCTTACTCCTGTATATTGTTTATCGTTTTTACCAAACCATCGCTACGACCTTTATTTCGGTTTCGTGCTGCTAGCGATGAATCTTCATGGCGCGTGATCGCTCAAGTCATTCAACCAGCTTTTTTTTTTTTTGACCACATAATTCCTCCTTGATAGTTTTTCGCCCAGATATTAGCATCATAACAGCGGAGGACGTAACTTTTACTTGACACAATAATTGATTGATTGATTTGTGGGGTTTAACGTCCCAAAACCACTATATGATTATGAGAGACGCCGTAGTGGAGGGCTCCGGAAATTTCGACCACCTGGGGTTCTTTAACGTGCACCCAAATCTGAGCACACGGGCCTACAACATTTCCGCCTCCATCGGAAATGCAGACTCGACACAATACGACATTTCGTAGATAAATAATTGATGTTTGCGTTCACATAGGCCTGTGCACAATGGAGCGGAAGAGCACGGGTACGCTCCCCCCCCCCCCTTAACTGTCTGAGGGGAACACCAAGCCTGACTTTAATCAGTCAGACCTGTTCATTTTCTAGGACTCTGGGTTACGACCAAGATTATCACACACCGTGGTGGTCTATGGGTTACGGTGCTACGGCATCCCTGATAATCATGGGGTGGTTTGACAACGTAAATCCCCAAACGAATAATAATAATAATAATAATAATAATAATAATAATAATAATAATAATAATTTATGATAACGACAGCTGATGACCTGCGATGTTGCATACCAAAGGCTGACGACTTCCCGCATTTAACCCCGCAAAGTCTGACAGAGGGGCCTGGGTGAAAAAAAATTAATCGTTTAATTTTCATTCCTGCATTCAATATTTGCGAAGCTTGTCTTATTTTAAGCTCGACCAACTGTAATGTGTGTGTGAGGGGGGTGGGGGGCTGATTTGAGGCTTGGCTTCCCGTAGTAATGAACATTCTCGTTGTGAAAAATGCAAAAAAAGACCAGGTAGTAGTGAGGTTACCTTTTACGAACGTAAAGTTTCTCTCGTGGAATCTCCAAAAAGAGACTATAGCGTGACCGAATGGCGCACGCATCTTACGGCCCATCTTTGTCCTAGCTAATCCCCGAGCGAGGCCAACGCGACATACTTTCATGAGCAAGAACAAAATCAAAACAATTGTAGAACACGTTAGGTGACGGGGTCTTTCCGACTGGTTATCGCCCACTCAGTCAAAAGAGGTCAGCGCAACAAAAACAGGAGGCCAAGGAAACGGAGTCTCGTAACGTGTCAATAGAGCGTCGTGGTGGAAAGTGGCCAATTAAGACGCCATTGCACACTCAACAATCGCATTAACCGTTTCTTTGTCACCTCGCGCGTGATATGAGAAAACAGTAAATGGCCAGACCGACAACCACTGACCAAACTCACGCGACTTGCAGACCAGCGTCAACATATAATGGTTACGAACGTATCGATGTTTGCGAAGGTGCACACGATCTTAGCCGTGGGCGGGCATTAGCGAGGTGCGAATGACACAAATGCAAAGACTGCGCACACGCTCGTTCAACGCGATGCACGCGCGGTCCCACTCGAATGCTCGGGAAATCACCTCGGGGTGAGAGAAAGCGTAGATGGTGGCGAAACTTCTGTCCCTCTCTCTCTCTCTCTCCCCTTATCTTGCTTCTCGATCTTGTTCTTTCATCGCGTGTAATGTTACCTCGGCTTTATAACCATCGCACGTCTAGATACCTTGCCCTTTCTCTCTCTCCCTCTGCTCAATTATTTTCCTTTCTGTTTGCATTGTCTTACGGAGATTGGCCGGGAGTTCTTAAGCCCGCCGACTCGACACATTTCCGAACAGCAGCGCACACGCAATGCGACCTGGAAACCCCGGCTTGCACAGCAACCCTCGCCAGCGGTCTGCAGCAAGGCCTCTCGCGCGAGGCAGGTAATGCGCCACACGGCCGGTGCCGACCAAGTGTCAACAAAGCAATGCTGGAGTGGAATCTTCCGCATCGCTTTAGCGGCTTGCAAACTCCACGGCGATGCGCTTTTTTTTTTTTTTGCATTGATACATTGTCTCGAAAACACGCTCTTTTCGGGTGGTCCCCGCTTAAGGATAAGGTGGTTTTCCTCTGTTAATGCATATGCTATGTTAATTACAATACGAGATAGTGTCGTTCTTGACGAAAGCAAGTCATTCAGATGACCGTTGAGGACTTGATTTCCACTTATATTTGCCGAGACTTAAGGGCTTCGTAACGAAACCTGTAACACAAGGTGGGGAAATACCCAGATATATTTCTTCTAGTGGTGGAAATGGGGTGGTGTAGAACGGCTGAGGCAACTGGTGCTCGCCGTTAAGACACGTACACATTTTAGCCTCACCGAAAAGTTGCAGCATAACAATGTTTCGCGTGAGGTGGCGGGGGGGGGGGGGTCAGAAACTCTTCACCCACCCCCCACCGAAACCTTTTCAAGCTGTAAATCTGGAGGGGGAGGAGGGGTACTGTGTATAGAACGGCTAACTTTCACTACTGGTTTCCGCTATTTAGGCGTGCAAACATATTAGTACCACCCGAAAAGTTACAGCATAAAAGTGTTCCGGGGGAATAAGCTGGTCAGAACCCACTTTCCCATTCAGTTACGGCTCTGACACAGGGGCAAACATCCAGCTCTATCTCTTCCAATATGTCACACACATCAAACTGATCCGGCGTGCGAGGGAAACGACGCTTCAGAATCCTCTACGCGCTAACGTTTTATATTGCCCACTGGTAATATGGCGGATTCTCGGCTTCAATACCGACGCATAACTTCCACTAAAGCATCTTTCTTGGTGCCGGCACCGACGATACGAGCAGAGTGACCTTGGCAACATGCGCAGGCCGCAGCACGTGCAATGCCGTGCATTGCACCGTGTAGATGCCCTACTGCTATGATCCCCGTCGGCAGGCCGGGTGGCTTGGTGGTTTCACCACGTTTCCGTTTCACCGCAACCGAAAGACCGGGGCAGCGGCGGCGAGGTCTGGGAAATTAGTACTTCGCCGAGCGGGAGGGATAGTGGCGCTCTTTAGCTACCCCGCGAAAGCACCCCCTTCACCCCCTCCCCAGAACTGTGCATTATACGACCTAATGGTCGTATTGTTTTGAAACACCGAATAGTAATATAGCCTGTGTCGTTCGCTCGCGTGATGAAAGCCGCGAGCGACGCGCGAAGTACGGGTTAATTTTCTGCGCTCTTTTATATGCTCTGGTTCGCGACGGTGGATAGCACGCCAGAGGCGCGTTATGTTGTGATTTGAGGTTGTGGATTATTCGGCTGCTGCATGTGTAACGCCCGAAGCGGGCTACGATTGCTTGAGATCAATATGTAAGACGTGAACGCACACGTTCTATAGTTGACTACTCGAGTTTGCGTTCAAGCTACAAAAAGGTTAACCGGCTCTTGCGTATAACCTACCTTCCCGCCTTTCATAATTAAGGGAAATAGGTAGGTGTTCGGCTGCTGACCCGGGGTCACCTCACCGAATCTTGGTCTCGGCGGACGCATTTTGACTGAGTCGAAGCGCCAGAGGCCCGCGTACTTAGATTTAGGTGCACGTTAAAGAACCACGGGTGGCCGAAATTTTTCGAGCCCTCTACTACAGCATCTCTCGTAGTTATGTACTGATTTTAATTGTGCGTGAAACCCTAATAACTGTTATTATAAAACAGTTCCCGTTGTGTTATATAGGTGTTCTATAGCTGAACGTCGCGCTTTTGTTGAGCGCACCCTTATATAGTATGTACTCTATGAGCCGTTCAGAAAATGGTGGGATGTCTGTTAGGCTGAGATAGTTTCACTGTCGAAACAAGGACTTCGAGGTAAAAAAAACAAGGTCAGAATGCCGTAACATTACTCGGTCTTGTACCATCTAAAAGTGCCTTGATTTCATCCGACCCCCCCCCCTCTCCTTTTTTTTTTCAATAGCGAATCATTGTAAGGCTGGTATACGTCACCTCTACGAAGTTCTTAAGACATCTGCTTATTATGTATACCGAAATGAGCGCACTTGGCACATATCTGCATGCAGCTTCGGAATTGTCACACTTGTGCAGGTTGCCTGTAGTCGGAAGGTTGTTTCCCTGAAATAAATTTGTTCCGGCATCGTCGGATGCCCTTACATTTACAACTTCGTTATTCTTTTCCAATGCAGCAAGAGGAATTGCAACCACGTGTTTCATTCCTGTTCGTCATTTGGGGAGGGGCGGGGGCTATTGTGATATAGCCACGAAGTAGCTAGGATCCCATACCCCCTGAGCTATTTGGCGTAGTATATGAGAGCGGTTGAATGATAAAGCAAAATGTTTTATTGTCACGCTCTGTCCCCAAGGAAGTTTCGAAATTCGAACTTGTGCGTCACAAACAGCAGCGATACCACAAGTGTTTCGTTTAGTAAGTGATTCCAAATACAAAGGAAATAAATCTAGGAAATATCTAGGAATTTCAATTGGAGGAGTCATGCGCCCAAACTCGAGCACCTTGCAGTATATGTATACGAGCACCGGATGCTATGGCTCAGCGGCTACTGCAACGAGCTGCTAAGCACGAGGGCGCGTGTTGGCTTTCTTGCCGCGGCGGTCCGGGTCCACTTTCGATGGAGGGAAGGGGGGATGCAAACACCCGTTTACTTAGATTTAAGCGGACTTTCTATAGAAGCCCCAGTGGTCAAAATATTCCGTAGTTCCTCACTACGGCATGCCTCGTGATCATAGCCCGGTTTCATGAGTGTGATAATCCAGCGGCCATCTTTTTAGGGGCGAAGCTCCTTAAGCCGTGGGTCGTGCGTCCGCTAGTAGTGTAGTAGTAGTAGTAGTAGTAGTAGTAGTAGTAGTAGTAGTAGTAGTAGTATTAATAATAGTAGTAGTAATAGTAGTAGTGGGTAGCCAGCTCTCGTTTCATCCTTGGAATGTCCGCTGGATGCCGGTACTTCTGTATGACGAATAAATGATGAAAAGGTGCGAGATGGTGGTACTCGGAGTGTTCACTATATGGACAGGCGCATGGACGAATAGACAGATAAGTAGACGGACGGACGGATGGACGAACGATCGCAGGGACGAACGCACGAACGGACGGACTGACGCACGGACGGACGGACGTCCCACTAATCATCATTCATTCCGTGGATGTGCTGTGATTTTTTTTCTATTTAGTAAAGACCCAAAGCTTCGATACAGTGGCCAAATTCAGCACCACATTCCTAGCACACAACGCACTGTCCACGGAAAAGAATTCACCTCAAGTCGGCGTCGTTGTCGTACGTGAGGGCAACGATATACCGCCACCTAAAGCGCGAAAAGAATTGAGCGGATTTCGTCGAATAAGATCTGCACTCGGTTTGAAACCTACTTGCGCGCCGCTTACCCTATCACGTGTTGGCATCGCACTCCCGCCGCACGTGCGAATTGATGTCCACGCACGCTTTGTTTGTTTATTTGTTGTTTTTTTCTCTTCGCGAAGCACACGAGACGACGATTAGAAAACGGAGTCGAGGTGCGGAGCAGCAAGCAAACAAGCCTCATTTGCATTCCGGCCGAGCTCTGCCGGCGAGAGCAGCGTTCAGGTCAGTCCCTGGAGCGGGTCCGCTTTGTCGCCGTCTCGCCCTATCGAGTGCGCGGTACGTGGTACACGCGCCCCGCTACACGGGCGCGAGACCAACCGGCGCATACGTCTCGGCTGCGGCACTGCTATCGTTCAAAGCCTGTCAGCGATTAACGTCCGCTCACCGACATTGTTGCAGGCGGAAGTGGCCGCTCGGAGGAGAAAGAACCTCCGAACGAGTGCTCGTTGCTTTCCTCCGTTGTTCTTCGCTGCACTAGCCTACATCTCTGAATCGTCCTTTCTTTTGTTGTTGTTGTTTCTTCGTCGAGCGGCGGAATCCTACAATCACCCATTTGCCGCTCTCCGCCTCGTCCCACCCTTCTCTACTCTCTACGGCTCGTCCTTTCGTTGTGGAGAGTGCACCGCCTACTGCTCCGTGCCGTCTCTATTTATATAACGAGCAGTGTAGTAGAGGGGCCCCGCCGGAGGGCACCATACGTGATTGAACTACGCAGAGAATGCTGTGTCAATAAATTTTCTGCTATTACTACTAATAACTATACTGCTCGGGTGTTCACGCTCCGGAATGGAATCATTTCGCTTTGTTCGTCATCACCACGTCCGATTCGGTTTCCTTATTGGGAGAACCGGATGCTTGGCTTCACACGCGGGAGCATAAGGGGGCCGAGGAGGTCAAGCATTCCATCGGCCCCCCAGCTGGGAATCTTGCGCGTGCATATGCTTGGCCTGTTTAAAATGTTTAGCAGAGCTAATAGTCATTAACCCTCCACTAGAAGATGACACAAACTACTGACACAAACGTTGAAAAGGCGAAACCTGATTTCTGCGACAAAAAACTACGAGTTATCAAACGATATTCGTTTTCTCCGCTGAAGCTTCGATAGAGCATTGTGTATAGCGTTAAGGTTTGCGAGATTCACTTCGGTGCAGTCGGTTCTGGACGGTGAAGGAATGTGATTGCGAAGCTTTGTATTTGAGAGAGGTTTCGAACAATATTCCTAGAGCGACCAGAAGCGATGAAAAAAAAAAGTGCCTGGTGCTGACCTATTTGGATTTCACTTCAGTGATTATCAGGTAGTAGCAAGACGGCCTTCCTTGAAGGCAGTGGCCGACGAGACCTGCGCTGCGTAGCTTCGGTAATGTGGTGATAGCCTTAGAGCCTGTTTTGCAGCTCCGCTTTTTGCATTATAGAATCCAGACCGTACTCAGCATTGAGAGAGTGGAACGGAATGTACTAGGAGAGAAGGTTAAGCGGTCTGAAAAGTGTTCGCAAGCTTTGAATTGCGCGAACGTTTGAAACTGCACATACTGTAGGAGTTATTGAAGTGAGCGTTCACGCCAGCTATCATTAGAACTTTAGTTAAAGACGCTCGAAAACCCATCGCCTCCAGCATCACACACAAAAAAAAACACTCGTTTCATTTATGAAGCCCAGCGCAAGCGAAAAAAACACATTTGTAGCGTAGTTCCACGAGTGTTGCCTAAAAACAGACAGCAAGGTGATGCGCACAGAATGCTAGCGTCACCAAAACTACGCAATACAGAGCAAGAGAGCGGCACGTTCGCATTTGGAATGGCGAGCAGGCGCTGTTGCCCCAGTAGTAAGATAAAGCGGTATTAATAAAAAAAAAAGAGGTACCTAAGCGCCCAGTCGAAGTTCCTTCCAAGCACTGACAGAGATTAATGAAGTTTATTCAGTTCGATTATAGTGTTTGCTCCCTGAAGGTAGCAATTAATAACGCCGAAGTATGGCAGTACCTCGGGACAGTTCGATGGAACGAGACACGCGAAAAATAATGCTGAGGAACGTGACTACACCGTGACTTGTTTCACCGAACAAAAAACTGTAGAGGAGCGAAGTGTGTTTTAGCTCCTTTAAAGTCGTCGGCTATTCGTTGGACTAACTGCTGCCTCCATTTTTGGTATACCGGTGGCAAGAAACGGGATTTAACCAATTTCTGTGTCGCGTAGCCGCTTTAATATGATGGGCGTTGAATACATTACCTTGACGACAGTGAACGCAAACAAGTCGAGACCCTAAGGGTCTCGACTTGTCTTGCCACGCCGTGATCACGACATGATTGCGTCCCAAGTTTTAACACGAACGTGTTTCATGCCGGGCTCCACCAAAACTTCAGTGATGTATTTCTGTCAGGAAAATGACGTCGAAAAATGTACACGATCAAAAGGCGAAAAGTTCTGACAGCGGAAGTCGAACTTAAAACCTCTCGGTCCGTGACCCAGGTGCTGGGCACGCCATCCACTGTGCCACAGCCCACACTGCACTACTGTAAGGACAATTTTCAAAAGGACGAGTTTCGCTTTCGTGTTATATCGATTCCTATTACGGAAGAATCAATCATGTTTCCGCTGTTTTTTAGACCTTCTGTCATCATTATCCTACAGTAGGATAACTTCATCACGTGAAGTTAACCTTATAGTAAATCATGACTGCATGACACACACTGTGATGACAGCTAGAAGACGTCGACAATTAAGCCGAGCCCCCAAGGCGCTTCGCACCTAATACGAACGAAAAAAGTTAGCCATTCCATTACCATTCAGGAAGGTTACTTCGCGTGAAAGGAAGACAGCGACAACATGCATTGACATGGGCCGCAAGAAAGGGAAAGTGAGCGTTCACTTAAAAAACGCAGGGAACCAGAGCCAGTGCGATACAACAGCATACAGGCGGGCGAGCGAGCTAGCGATCGAGTGAGAAAAGGCGCGCACCTCCTTTAAACAACGTCCCTGACCTCGTTTCCACACCGCGAAAAAAGAACGAAGAAAAAAGGTATACATGTCGTTCGTGTGTTTATCTGTCCAGCACATGCAAAAGCTCGCCCTCCCTTCCCCCTCACGGAGCCATTTCGCGTGATTGGCCTTGTAATGTTTTGACTTTAATTATCAGCGAAAGCGGCCGGCCACCGCTTCCACTTTGGTCCATTGGCATGTGTCACGCCGTGTAATCGAGCCTTGCTCCTGGTCAACCACGCGTAGCGAGCTTTATACGCTGCCGTAGGTTATCAACTGCATAAGCACTACGAGCAATGAATGCAAACCTTTATTACAAATATTTTTTTTTTCGGTGAAGGTGGAGCACTGGCTTCACGCTTCATTCAGCACCATCACGTGTTCGCTAGTTTATCCGTGCAGTTAAGTACCACCAAGGTCATCATTTACAGCATGCGCTTATTGATAGAACGGGTACTCATTTTTTACATTGGTATACACATCATTTGAACGCTAGAGGTTAATACAGCGGCCGACATTAGCCTATCGCAGTTGTGGTATGTCGACGCGTTGTAGTTCCCTTTGATGTACACTTTCGTTATTTATGAAAGGGAACACGCGAACACGTGGCCCGTGCTCTGCGGCGGCTGCCTACAGCCCCATCAACCGACAAAAGAAGAACGCTTTTGGCGTCAACTATGGCCAAGCAAGATAACGAGTCATGACTGGTAGACAAGCGCTGCTAGATTACGTTCCCTCAAAACTTGCGCGGCAAGCGATATTGGGTGATTACTGCGGCTTGCGCCGTGGTCGCGAACAAAGTTTGATATGTTGGCAGTAGACTACGCACTGCACGCGCGAGCATAGAGATACGAGTGCAATCTAGCAGCGCTTATCCACCAGCCATAACTCATTATTTATTTTTTGGCAACAGATGACGCTGAAAGCGAACGTGTTTTCTTTTGCTGTATGTTGATGGTGCTGTAGGCAGCCGCCGCAGAGCGCAGGCCACGCGTTCCTTTTCATAAAGGACGACAGTGTACATACGATTATCTCGCGTTCCGAGTCTCGTAAACTGTTTCTGGTTTTCAGTGGATAAGCAGAATGATTTGATTGATATGTGGGGTTTTCCGCCCCAAAAGCACCATATGATTATGAGAGATGCTGTAGTGGAGGGCTCCGGAAATTTCGACTACCTGGGGTTCTTTAACGTGCACCCAAATCTGAGCACACGAGCCGACAACATTTTCGCCTCCATCGAAAATACATCCGCCGTAGCCGGGATTAGATCCCACGACCTGCGGCTCAGTAGCCGAGTGCCTTAGCCACTAGAGCATCGTTACAGGGCGAGGGGATAAGCAGCGTCGCCGGGATTCCAAAGAGTAATCTTAGCAACCAGTGACAGATATTAGATACTAGTACAAACGAGGTAAGCGTGGAGATACTATCAACTGATCAGCCTCTCATTTCTGGTGTTTCTAATAATGATGTGACCATTGGTATCGTTCTGCAAGTGCAAGCAACTGGTTATATAAACATCTGCAACTCTTCATATATCTGTGCGTGCAACATTTGTACATATTTTTAGCTTTATTTCATGACGTGTCATTCAATAAAAAAAGTTGCAACACGGTCACCTTGCCTCCACATGCTTCGCATAACGTCAATTTCCAGGTACGTGGGATCTGCCGTTTTTTTTTTAAATTTTTCATAAGCAGATTTGTACCTTCGAGAGAAAAAAAAAGGCATATTTGTTTTCAAATGCTGTAAAAACATTCATTATTTTGGGATGTCAAATTTGGGACACAGTACCAGAGAAATTTGTCCAGGCTTCACATCAGTCATAAGAGTTTCCTGAAATTAACTAGAGTAGGGAACTCTAGCGCTGCGATCGTTCAGCCACCGTGGGAATGATGAATAGTACACGGATTTGCCTACTCTTCGTGCTTGCGAATTTCGAACGCACCAGTAGCTTTGCTTGCGATGTACCAGTAGCTTTGTTTGCGGTATTCAGAAATACCGATGTCGGGTATTTTTGAGCACTCACGCGTTAAAATTACCCATGCGTGTTCCCATCGTTCCTGGGTAGATAGCAAGTGTCGATCACCTGTGGCACATACCCTCATACTAGCGGCACATAGCCGCCCGTGGGTATGTGCCACTGTCTGGCGGGAAGTGTTTGACGACGTACGTCACGGGATTGTGAATCCACGTCTTGACCAGCGCGTGATATTTGTTTTGATTGATATGTGGGGTTTAAAGTCCCAAAGCCCGTATATTCGTGAAACCATCTTACTTTCGTATGCTAATTTTGGTTCACGCCAAGTTAAAGAGGTGACCACGAGAGCACCCAAACGTAAGCAGATAGATAGATAGATAGATAGATAGATAGATAGATAGATAGATAGATAGATAGATAGATAGATAGATAGATAGATAGATAGATAGATAGATAGATAGATAGATAGATAGATAGATAGATAGATAGATAGATAGATAGATAGATAGATAGATAGATAGATAGATAGATAGATAGATAGATAGATAGATAGATAGATAGATAGATAGATAGATAGATAGATAGATAGATAGATAGATAGATAGATAGATAGATAGATAGATAGATAGATAGATAGATAGATAGATAGATAGATAGATAGATAGATAGATAGATAGATAGATAGATAGATAGATAGATAGATAGATAGATAGATAGATAGATAGATAGATAGATAGATAGATAGATAGATAGATAGATAGATAGATAGATAGATAGATAGATAGATAGATAGATAGATAGATAGATAGATAGATAGATAGATAGATAGATAGATAGATAGATAGATAGATAGATAGATAGATAGATAGATAGATAGATAGATAGATAGATAGATAGATAATGCTCGAAGTGGCCGAAATTCATTAAGAAATGCTTCGCGTTTAAAATGCTGTATTGAGAAACACCTATATAACGATATTATGCTTGGCTATGATATGTTTCTGCATGACTTCGCACAGCTGCGCCGAGTTTTGAACGGCCGCCGGCCGCGGACAGTACTCAAGCTTAAACGGCTACGCTGTGAATACAAAGAAACAAGACGAGCCTTCAGAATGAACGAACACTTGCGTGAAGGCGGCCAATGACTAAGCTGTATGCTTACGTCTGGAAACCACGCTCACCTTGACTGCAATAATCTTGCCCCGTGTCGTCTCCGTCGTCGTTGCTGTGCGGACCAACTGTCGAAGCGGTGCTGCGTATCCAAACGAGGAGGACCTTGGCCCGTTACAGTACGCAGCAGTGAGCCCGCCGTCCCAGATGGTCAAGCGGCCGTTGCATGCGTCGCACACACTTAGCGGGCCGAGAACCGGAGAAGATAAAACAACGGATGAACGCCTCTGCACTACATCCTGGCGGCCAGTATTTGCCCTTCCGAAAGTGGCATGTTACTTGGCCGATTTTTGTTCTTCTATGTCGTACAGTGCTGGTCTGTTTACAGTCCAGGTGGCACGGCGCTGGGCTGCTTGCCCGAAAGTCACAGCTTTCGATCCCAGCCACGGCGGTCACATTTCGATGAAGGTGAAATTTTGCCAACTGTGTAATATCAGTGCGCGTTACGGAATGCTGGATGGACGAAATTTCCTAAACCCTCCGCTATACGACGTGCCTCATCATCTTATCTTGTATTATCATCACTTCGTCAATTTCAGCGCGTCATAACATTATTTCGCCGATTTAGCACTGATGCAAGCGGCTGGTCGTCAAATATCTCTATCTTTTGTCTCCTACGACAACTGTGCGAAAAAAAAAAAAGCAATGTACGCTCCATTATCATGTGCAACTGTGCAGCATGCGTGCTACTGAACGCAAGAAGAAAACAAGCAACGAAAGTAGCATTAAGGGAGAAAGCTGTTAGATGAGCTATCTTATATTCGCTGCTAGAACAACCGCCGCGGTAAACGGGTGCCTGGGTTATTGCGAAGCCGAACTCAAGGTCGCGCATTCGTTAGCGGCTGCGGCATTTCTGTGCGGCCTGTAAACAAGAGCGTTCGAGTACATATGAGTAAGCGGCGTTAACTGCGCCGATGTTAATCTGAGATTTCCCGCTTTCTGATTTTATTGATATAGGTATACACGAAAGAATTGTAGTTTCCTGCCGACGGGTACTCCGTTTCACCGCTCCCTCTTTTGCATCGTGACTACACCGAATGATTTTGACAAGGTAAACCCCGAACACAACTGACTTGATTCTTCAATTTCAAATTATGAAATCCACACGATGATCTACACAAACCCATACAGTTTCCTAAAATTAACAACCGGGGACTCTGGCGCTCCAATCGTTCAGTGACCATGGAATTGATGTGTAGTACACGGATTTTCCCAGGCTTCGCACTTGTGGGCCTCGAATCGCACTTGGGGTGCACGTTAAAGAACCCCAGGTGGTCAAAATTTCCGGAGCCCTCCACTACGACGTCTCTCATAATCATGTGGTGGTTTTGGGACGTTAAACACCACAAATCAATCAATCAATCGAATCGCACTTGTGGTTTCGTTTGCTGCTGTGCTTCGGTTTTGTTTCGACGGAAAGAACGAACTCTTTTTAACTTTGTGGCCCAATTTGAAACGGTAAGCCTAAAGAATTAAGGTCGTGAAGCGCAATTACTGAACATTTGCTGATTTTCTGTTTCATGACAAAACAGCTTCAGGCCACGCGAAGCCAAACGGAGCCAGAATAACAAAGATTAGAGAAATCTGTGCACTACGCATCATTGCTATGCTTGCTCAAGTGCCTTACGCAGCGACTCCCATAGACAATAGCACCAGGGTTCCTTTTAGTGCACTTATAGAAAATTATATGCACAAACCAACATACCTTTTGGTGCTCTCCCATGGGTCAATACGCTATGAAAACGCGAGGATGGCAACGTTTGGATGGATGGATGGACGGGCGGGCGGGCGGACGGATGGACAGACGGATGGATGGATGGACGGATGGATGGACGGGCGTCATTATCATCATTTATTACGCTTTCAGAAACCCACAAATACACGGAGGAAATAGGAAAAGAGCAAGCTTCCATCTGCCTCGTATTCAAGTTACCCGTCATATTGGGAGGTTAAAATAGAGGAAACGAAGATAGGAGTTAAAAAAAAAAAAAGTGGCCCCGTATCTGCATGTAGTCTGCAAATGTCGTCGAAATACGACAGCCTTATGTGTGGAGAGAGTGAACAAGACATTTATTTGATGTTCTGGGCTAGAAAATCGATGGATGGTATTCTGGAGGCGGTGCGTTAGAGTGCCTCGAGCGTGCAGCGGAGGCGAACGAGCGCATCAAGTCACGTCACACGTGAGACATAAGTGCCATCTGGCAGTTTTTTTGGGGGGTAAAATAAAGCGTGTGGCTCTCAGACGGGTGTGCGCGCCCATCTCAAAGGTGATAAGGTGTAGTACGCAAGGTGACGGGTAGGTGCCACCACCGTCTTTTAGCAAAGCGTTGGAAACACTCGTGTTTCCGTGCAAGCGTTGCATGGTCAGCGCACCATGATAAGCGATACGGTCCTTAAATTTACTTATGTATACCTTGTCTAGTAAAAGCTCACATACAGAACATATACGTGTTGTTATGGTGCCCCAGACATGCGCAATAATTGCTTTTTAATTGACAATTGCACACGCATGAACGCTCAACCTTGAGCAACATAGGTCGGCGCTGCGGATGGGGTCGGCCGTTTCAAATACCCGATGACAGTAAGAGTGGACAAACAGACGAATGTACAGACAGACAGACCAAAATTTTTGCGCCGAAGGTCCCCAAGAAAGACTATCGTCTTTAAAAAAAAACATAGCAAAATGGGGAAAAAGAACGAGATGATGACTCTGACAAAGTTAAGTAAAAACAAAAAAGATCTATAAACAGATGGGCAAATTTGTTTGGTTCATAAAGGTCAGCAGAGCATAAATAGATAGGTGCAGCCAACCACTATAGATTCGTCTGGATGAGAGAATTTTACCTGAGCACAAGCAACCGACCCATCCTTCGATGCTTCTACGCGCAGATTGAAAACCGTAAGGGTCCATGCTACGCATTTAAAAATTTCTAATTATGGGAGCCGTGGGCCGCCAGATTCCATACTATCATTACCAAGAAGCCGAGAAAATCTGGCGCAGTAACCAACCACGCGATCTTTGTATGAAAATACACGTATAAGCATTAGGTATAGAGCTCTGCATGTATCTTTAGTTTTTAATAAGGCCTGCTTGAAGTTTCACACAGAATGCTCTGTACATGTATTTTATTTTTCATTAATCGATTTTTTTTTCTGGGAAGGATGCGAAGGGAACGTTATAACCTGTTTTGACTAAGGCATGCGTGCTTTAATTATACGGCGCTTCTGTCAAGAAACGTCTGCACTTCAAAAGTGGTGCTTTAAGGTTTTTTTTTTTCGTCGGGCAGGCTAATTAACCTATCATAACGGCCATTAAAACCATTACCGCTCGTTGATTATGAAACTGCTCGGTTATTTATTGATCGATAAATTCTAATTTTCTTTTTCTCGTCCTCCCATTGTAAAAAACAAAGAACAAACAAACGGGGATGCAGAGTTCTGCATTTCCAGTTTGAAGAACTTTTGGGCTTCGCAAGCTGAAAAAGAAGTGCAAGGAAGCGGCTGAACTTCAAAACTTCCGAGCGAAATTAGCGAAGGCAAAAACTTTAACGCATTAGTTTGCGGAGAAAAATAAAACGTCTTAAAGTCAGCCTTTTGTATATACGGCACTCCAGAAGTTTTAAAGCACTTTACATCGTTTGAGTTTCCATGCAGCCACGCCGCTAGAGCGCTCGATGGGCCAGGCTTGATTCGCAGCCCCGGCGACCGCAGCGCTATGGCGGGTAAATGCAAATAACAGCCGCCTGGTAGATTTACAAGCACGTTGAAAAGCCACACATCGTCGAAATCCATCCGGAGACCACATTTTACACGTACTTCATAACCAAATCGTGGTTCTTGTTACAATAGTGAGATCATCCTCAGCAGTCCCATTGCTGTAGCATCCAAACACGGCTATGATCACCCCCACACAGGTTGAACTAGTCAGTAAATAAACATGGCGTTCGAATAAAACACGCCTCACCTCATCTCCTGTTTGTCGTCAACATTACAAACCATACTTAGACACTTTTGGCAGGTAAAACACCATATTTGCTGCTTTCTTTATGCCTATGTGACCACCTTTAACTTTTGTGTAGTGTCACCGCTGCATACGCGCCAGCCGATTGACTGACAATCCTCCTTTTTTTCTCTCTCTCTTTCTCTTCTCTTTTCTCTCTCTCTCTCATCTTTATGCCCCCTTCCCATTCCCCCAGCGTAGGGTAGCAAACCGGGCATGTGCCTGGTTAACCTCCCTGCCTTCCCTCTTGTTTATCCCCCTTCATTATGCGTGCTTTTGGGCTGGTGGTACAACGCCGTTCGTGACACACGTGCTGTCTGATCGAACACGTTTCTTTCGCTGAAAAAAAGAAAGAAAAAGAAAACAGGATAGTTTTAACGAAGTACCAGACATTAGCGACGTGACGGCCACAGAGGTGGCGTGACTTCTAAACAATTGCTGTACACGTGCTGCACAGTGTACTGACTCGGTCCGCAACTGCGTCGAGTCTTACCGAAGAGAGAGAGAGAGAATAAACATTTATTATTAAGTCTTACCGAAGCATTAGGTTCCTTATCAAATACAAAAATTTACCGTCGGTCCAGTGGCGGCGCCAACACGAATGATGCGGATAATCATCACGTGACCACTTCACTATTTAAAGTCATGATGACGTCACTACTACATCCCTTTACGTGATGTAACACGATGACGTCGTTGATTTGTCCAATGTGGGTCGATCACGGAGGCAAGGCACAACCAGGAGAGGTGCACAAAGCTTCGAATGCTTGCAATCCCGGAGGACACGCAAACACACATTGGGTGCAGAAAGTTTTCGGAAGGTGCTGGACGAGCATGAGTACATCGACTGCGAAGAAAAAAAATATGGATTCCGCTTTCGAGACGACAGAGACAAAAGCATAACAAAACTTTCGAGTTTTTTTTTCGTGCACCCTCAATAGCACGTATTTCGCTTATAGCAATTTATTGTCGAGCCAGTTGGTGTCTATTTAACAAGGTGATTTTAGCGCCACAAAAGACGCACTCGTGCGACAGACAGACGACAGGCAGACGCTATTAACTGATTTATTTCAAAGGTTGCAATGAATTCCATTTCAACCTCTGCAGTAAATTCGTTGCATGTAGCATTTGTATGTCGACTGTCTCTCACACGTGTACGTCTTTCGTAGCGCTAAAATCACCATGTTATGTATATTGCTATTTCTACAAATATCAGCGCGTCATAACGTTCAATTTACTACCTCCACCTTCCATACCACTCTTCTCATTTTGTACGTGGCTGGTATACCGATGAAATATCGAGATCGTCAGAATCCGTCATTCTACTCGTTCGTCGGTTGTAACACGACCGCCTGGTGCCGCAAAGATAAGCTTCGTTACGCCGACGGTTCAGTGAAAATGGACATTGGCACGCAACGCAAACCGAACGACGTTTCGCAACGCGAACGGAGAGCACCTAGAAAAGCCGCGGCATTTCTCACGAAAGCCTTTGCGCGATCATCAAGCCGAAATGCAAACGGTGGGGCGCTCGCTCCTGCACCGAGTGATCGCGAAAATTGCCCGCCATTGCAAACCATAGTATCAGGCGCATGCGTGGAAATGTTGTAAGCCCGTGTGTTCAGATTTGGGTGCACGTTGAAGAACCCCAGGTGGTCGAAATATCCGGAGCCCTCCATTATGGTGTCTCTCATAAGCGTATGGTGGTTTTGGGACGTTAAACCCCACATATCAATCAATCAATCAATGAAGGCGCATGCGTGCACGCTCAGTACGTAGACGTGAGCGACGCAGATGCAAACACAGGCGCAACGAGCGCACTGAGCAGGCATGTAAAAGTACTTTCGTTCGAGTCTCTCGAGACTGCGTGAATCGGGGCAACGTTTACGGCGAGGAAGGAAAAGCAGTGCATACCCAACGATGCAACCGACGCGACGCAGATATCCTCTTTTCTCTCTCTCTATTTTTTCTTTTTTGCGTCATTCACACGACTCGCTGAGCGCATCGGCTGCAGGTTACGTAGTGTAATATGTGCTTCTTCGATGCCAACGTAACGCGCCTGGTTAGGCGCGAACGAGTAATGGCTCCGAAGCGACATGAGCTTTTTCTTCATTTTTTTTAACGCTAATCACACGCGAGCGGGAAACGCGACGCAAAACTATTATATTCTAGGCACATCTGCGAGGAGCGCGCACGCGCCTTTGTCGATGCATGGTCGACGCGCCGTTGATCGGGGAGGCGTGACTAATCGAGAAAATTGGTCCCTCTATAGAAGTCGGCTGAGCGCTCCACATTAGACTCTGCGATTTAATAATAACGCGGTCCCGTCAGAAGCGCTCCAATCGCGTGCCTCGAACGTCTTCTACGTGTCGAGGTAAGCGCTAGCGCATATGGGGAAATGTCTGCTATACCGCGCTAGAAAAAAAAGAAAAAAAAAGAATAAAAGTCGAATTACAGCCCATCGTTTAGAGAGTTTCGGTGCACGAATTTCGGTGAAACGGAGACGAATTTTCCAAACACATAAAGCGAGAAACGTTAACGATCGTGCATAAATCCTGAAACGATGTGAAACAGAGATTACGATGTTTTGAAAATAATTTTTAAAAATATGAATGCCGCGACACCTTACAGTAGAAGCCCCATTGGTGTGAAGGCTGTGACCGCACCCCGCATCCCAAATTCCAGCGCTAAATATGCAGAAACACTACTACGGCCATCGCATATCAATAATGGTATACCTCGGGTTTTACGTGCCAGAATTACTATGCGATTATAATAAACACAGTATAGTGGAAGGGCTGCGGAAATTTAGGCCATCTGGTGCTCTTTAACGTGCACTGACCACGCACAATACATGGGCTCGTAGATTTCACCACCATCGGAATGTGTGCCTATATACAGGGGCTGGGATCGTAGCCGTCACTATCGGTCTGGCAGTCGAGCACTACGTCACTGGGGCGTAGTGCAAGCACTGGCGTGCGGTAACTGATGATTCACCAGTAACCGCCAAAGGAAAATGACATGGTCGGACGCACGCTTCGCTCCACTCATCATTATTCATTCCCTGGATTGATTGATTTGATTGATATGTGGGGTTGAACGTCCCAAAACCACCATATGATTATGAGAGACGCCGGAGTGGAGGGCTCTGGAAATTTTGACCACCTGGGGTTCTTTAACGTGCCCTCAAATCTGAGCACACGGGCCTACAACATTTCCGCCTCCATCGGAAATGCAGCCGCCGCAGCCGGGAATCGAACCCGCGACCTGCGGGTCAGCAGCCGAGTACCTTAGCCACTAGACCACCGCGGCGGGGCATTCACTCCCTGGATGTGCTGTGCAGCCCACTAACGTCATCTAGTTATATTGTTTCCAAGGACATGTACATACAATGCCATCTATCGAGCAACTCGTAAACTAGAGGTGGCTAGATACTACTACTACGACTACAGAGGAGGGAACGACCCGCGGCCTAAGGAGTTTCGACCCTATAAAGACCGACGGCGTGCGCTGCACAATGTAGGCACTGGATCGCGCGTTCGCAGTTCAGTCAAGGGCGCCTTCATTTGGCTTTCGCTGGACTTGACGCTTTGCTTGACTCGAGTAGATGCGATGGAAGCAACGGCACCTTCAACCATTAGTGGGGCGCAACCACACATCAGCATCCCACCACTCGATGAAGGCAACGCTTCTCCTTCATTCAATCAATTTAGCAATAATAAAGACAAAATACCAATTAAGCTTTCCCAAACTGCACCCAATTACGCAACATTCACGCGATACCCCCCTTACTCTGCGATGCTTTGACTCGAGTTCTTTTTATCATGACAAGATTGACTTGTGATGACGCAAATGGCAATGACACGCGTGGAAAAGGGCATACCACGCACTGACGAAAATTCAAGAAGCTCGAACAGATCCTTTGCTAAATGAGGAGCGCTGTGAAATCCGGCTTAGAATGGCCGAGAGCCGCGCTAGGTGGTGGGGATTCTTCGTAAAAGAAAGGGCGCAAAAGCGGACACATGAGACGGGAACGAAAGAACACAAACACCGGCTGCTCAAACCTTGGCCGATCCCCCTGAGTGGGTATGAGCCATGCATGAGGCATCATCATCATCATCATTATCATCATAATCTTCATGACCACTCCCGAGCGCGAAAAAAAGCAGTGCACTTGAAAGAGTGACGATTTCAGTGAGGTATCAATGGCTGAGCTGGCCACGATTATGCAAGGACTTCCGAATTCTGCTCCAGGCGGTGACGGAATGACTTCAAAAATGTTAAAAATCCTTTTCAATGAGGCTCGCGATATTTTAATAACTATATTTAACCATTCTATGAAATGCTCATGGATTCCTTATAGTTGCAAAACTGCTAAGATAACTCCAGTTATTGAAAACAACTGCGCAGGATACACCCTGGACAATATTATACCCATTGCACAAACTTCCAATTTGGTTAAATTAGTAGAAAGAATAATTTATGTGCGTCTCATTAAATTAGTAGAAGACAAAGAAATCTGAGCCCCTTTCAAATCAGTTTTATACCTGGATGCTCTATTTGGCATGCCCATGTGGACTTAGAGAGCCGAATTATACTAGCGTGCCGTCACAGACAAGTAGCAGCTCTGGTAACATTGGACATCTCAAAAGCCTACAATAGTGTAGAACATAAAATATTATTGGATCAATTAAAATAATATGTCATCCCTAACTACATGGTGACGTGGTTTAGTGAATTTTTAACTGGAAGGGTGTTCTATTGCTCACTAAAGGGTCATTCTTCATATATACATTCACAGTCACGAGGCGGAACAATATCCGGCCATGCAGGCCAGGCTAACCCCGCCTGCTGCAACACCACCACCACCACCTTCCACAGGGAGCAGTTATTTCGCCTCTTCTTTTTAATATATTACTAAGCACCATTTCCAGCCATAATGGAGTATACACATATGTATATGCAGACGACATAGCCTCTTTTGCTTCATATAGGAACATACATTCATTATATGCTCACTTACAATCATAATTGTGTGCCACTAAAAATAATTAAAGGCAATTTATTTATGTCCTAATGTTAGAAAAACGCAATTATGTTTTCCTTGTTGATAATCCAGTTATTATCATATTAACTTGCAACCTGCAGAATATACCACAAGAGGACTCAGTAAAATATCTGGGAGTTATTTATAATAGCAGGCTCCTTTGGCATTTACACATTGAATACATAGCCAAGAAAGGAGTACGGGTGCTAGGAGTCCTAAAAAGGCTATGCAACAGTCGATCGGGAATACGGAGAGGTTCAGTAATTATGATATACAAATTGTACGTACGCCCCATTTTAGAATTTTGATGTGTTTTATATTCGGGTGTTCCAGCTTATAAATTGCTTCCACTGGCACTCCTGGAAAGAGAGGACCTAAGATTATGTCTTGGATTACCGAAATTCGTCGCCGATAGTGTTCTTTACTTAGAGGCGAATTTGCCCTCTCTTTTGTGCGGATTTAGAATACTAACTTTACAAACATTTCTGAAGTTTTATGAGTGCCCTATAAAACTAAATAATAATTTTATGCACCAGCCAGCGTTAATTTTTTAATCTTATTGGCCTCGGTTTCAGGCTCCACAGGTGGAATACGTACAATCACCCGTTGGTCCATTAGATGTTAAACTGTATGAAACTCCTTCCATTAACAATGCAAGGCACAATCTCGAAATCATGTTTGACGATATATATCCAAATCATGCAAAACATTTCTTGACACATTTGTTAAATGGCTTTCTGCAACAGCATTTAGAAGAGATAAATATAATAAACATCATAGCTACAGCTGCGTCGCATTCTGAAGAAGAATCTGGCATTGGCATTTTCTCTGTAACCTTCAACTGGTTCTTTTCATTAAAACTACCTGATTTCTTCTCAGTATTTTTGGCAGAATTTTTGGGGGTGATTATGGCATTAAGGAAGCTCAGCCCACCAGCCTCAAGTGTGGCCATAGTTACTGATTCATTATCTTTGTGTTCGGCACTCGCCTCCAATAGTGGCTAGTATGTATCACGCACATTTAATTTTCTACTCCCAACTCATATAACTTTAATCCCATTGATCTTGGTTGCGGGACACAAGGGAATAAAAAATGAATGCAATGACGGACGCTCTGGCGAAAGCCGCTCTCAGTGGCCCGGTACTTTCAATTATACCCACATCAACACTCATAATACGTGACAGATTTCGAAGGCGTGTCATAATTGAAGACTCTGGTAAAACATTATTCACTCACCTAAACGAATATCGACACCCTTTGTTCCCTTGGCGTATGAAGTTCTGGTCAACACCCAAAGAAGAAGTTATTTTTACAAAATTCCGCTGTAGAGTGCCAAAACTAAATTACTACATGCATAAAGCTGGTCTGGTTCCTTCCCCTCTTTACTCATTCTGTAACTAGGATGAAACAATCGAGCATTATTTTTGATCGTGTACTCGCTTCAGGTCACCGAGGAAAAACATTCTTAAAGCTGCTTTAAATCGAATGAGATTGGACTTCTTAACTTCTAATATTCTCTCCTTGGGAGCCTTCCAATAAGGTAACTGCCAGCGGGATATCTGTTCTGCTGTACGAAGATTCTTGATCGAATCAAGGTGGTTTTGATTGCTAATCTCTAAATTGGGAAAGTTCAATTTTTTCTAACCTTTTTTAAATTGGTTAATTTTAAAATTAATATGTGATCCACTATCTAAATAATTGTTTCTTGACCAATCCCCCAGAGTGGGTGAGAGCCATTCATTTAGGCCATAAGCATCATCATCATCATCATCATCATCATAATAATAATCATCATCATCATCACCACCACCACCACCACCTCATAGTCAGCGTTTGTGTTGCCCTGGCCTCTTCCCTTATGTCGCTGTTCGCATGCCTTAGTCGCTTTTACGAAGAAATCTGGCTTGTAACGTCGTTACCTCATATTTTACAAAACTACCGTAATATTATGATAACTACAAGATAATGCCGCTTTTTTTTAAATTGCGTACACTAAAACGAATGATATGCGGACCAAGTTGCATATACATGTTTGTCGGTGACCTAATGTGATTGTTTTAGCCAAATATCTGAACGCACGACAGTGGGAGAATGTGATGTTTAGCCCAAGCATTTAGGACTAGCTACAGGCGATCAGGTAAGCCGCAGATGCCGCTAGAGCTCGAAGACTCTTAGCCGCCATCGAAGAGAGTATATAACTCCTCTTACAATTGCCGTTTCGATTAAAGTTGCTTCTCTCCCCCCTATTTAGAATATTTTTCTTTGTTAAGTATCAATCAATCAACAAAAAGCTCGCATGTCCAGTTAGCTTGCCTGGTTTGTCTTGCGTAGCAGCTTATTCTATCAGCCCATTCTTTTTATTACTTTAAAATAGAGTCTATATGTCGTGAACTTAGCTCATTTCCTCGTGCACTCGAATCACTGCACTTTCAGCCTGGCGCTCCATTAAGGTACTCATCTGGTGACAGTGTTACAGGCTGCAGTTCTGTTTGAATGTTGTCATGCGAGTTTTCTCATTATACAAGCCCGCAAGTCTAGCGGGCTAACGAATACAACAAACGCGCAACGCTGTCCTTAGCAGCAAGGACATTTCTCTTCTGCGTGGACTATAGATTGGAGATGATCTATGTTTAAGACAAGACCAACCCTCGACGCTCGCTGACATTGGGGATCGTGCAATATTGTAAGAACACCTATCACTAATGTATGTAGCGACTGTACAACACAGCAAAAAGAAAACAACGATTACCCATTAGACAGCTGGATAAGGAGACTGTATAGGGACGAGAGTCGGTGGTGCATTGGTTCATGACGCAGACAGATTGTGCAGGAGTAACGAGGAATCAGACAGTTGCACCGGTTATTTCACCATAGGGTTGGTGTCGAAAACCACTGCTTGCCCAACGTTGCATGTGTACCCTCGTCATTTCTCACCTGTGAATGCAGGTACCCTATAGCTGAACAACCTATGGTGTTTTGCAAGTTCTCCTGTATATGAGTGGCAACAACGCTTACGAAGACAAAACACCGTGCATTAGTTATTTGATTACTCCACGTCTAATTCTGTATCCAGTATTTCTTTTGTTCCTGTCTGGAGATGTTTACTAAATGTGGTCTGTTCAGACGTTGCTTCCTGCGCAATTATTCAAGTCACACATAAAATAGAAATAAAACAGTTAAAAATAGCTTTCGAAGGTTTACGTACCAGACAAGTAAACCATGGTAGGAAAGCCAAAGGAAACATCTTGACCACCTAGGATTCGTTAACGTGCTCCTAAACCGTAGTACATCGGTGCTTAATTTGTATTTTGCCCCTGCATAAACGTGACCTCCATGACCGGGAATTGAACACGCGTGCTCAAGCTTATTAGCGCAACAGCGTATGCGCGCTATGCTACTGCAGTTGGTTAAGAGAAGATTGCCTTAGCACTACATTTTCAAACGTGTTTCACACACTATTCGTGTTTTCTGCTAGCTCTCGTATTGAGATGTACATAAAACAACATATATCACTTTTACGTCATTTTATTTTATTAGTGACGCAACAATAATCATCTTCCATTCTTTGCAGCACGATGACAACAGACGCCGAGGCCGGGAACCACGTCGTTCAGAGGAACATCGGTTCACTACCAACGTATGTTTACTCAACAAACTTTAACTAGGCGCCCCTGTTGTCATTACTTATCTGGCCATCGTAAGTTTCGTAGCAGCGTCTTCTTTTTCGTTTTTCTATGTTTAATGCGTTTATTGACAGGCGTGTAACGAAGAATATGGACAAGAGTGTAGTGAGCCAAGCACAGAGCCAAGATCTCGAACACAAACTTTGTTTCCCACAACAGGACGAAGCGATGCTTGGCCTTAGACAGAACACCCCTGGAGAGAATCCTGCTCGTGCTTCTCATCGTCATGACGTCTGTTTGTGCCATTATGCTAATCCTTCTGGCGAGGCCACCAGCGCCCCAACATCGGGTTTCGCTAAACGGTGAGACAGGGACAAACTTTTGAAAAATAGCGCTCGAGCAGCTTTTCGTCTCGTAATAATTAGGTGTGCACGCTTATTCGATTTCTTTTTTATATTGAACACGCGCACGTTCATGTGACACGTGACATATATTCAGTTATCTTGTATGAACGCGCGAGTATGCAAGCGAGTCATGGGCAGCTCATATGGTCATACGAAATCGATGGATACGTGACATTCGCGCCATAAGAAATTTTACGATAGTAGAGTCTTCGAGAGATTTTTCGTTTGTTCTGATTGGACCGAGTGCAAGGCTCGAATATCAGAGTACATCGTGGAGCGCACTCAATCACCGGCTAATATGCTCCAGTATACATTCTAAGAAAGGAAGTCTTTCGAATTTTTTTAAGAGTTGTGGCTTGGCACGTAAATGACTCTTATTAAAGAGACGCGTCAACTCTGTTTGGGGGTTGATATACTCTCCTGTGAGAGTAGTGTGACCCAAAATATAGTTAATGTGCTTGTTTATAGATATTCGCTGACGTGACAAAGCAGGACTACACTAAAAGAGCTTTTTTCTTAAAGGGGCATCAAAGGCAACTATTCAGTCGACGTTCATTGTTCAAATAATAGTCCATAAACGTCGTAGAGTAACTTTTGTGCCCAGGAAGTGATTATTTTGAAATAAAATAACCTTTAGCGGTCCTCATCGGGTTAGCGCACTTCAAATTGCCCGCCGGACCGTCTCACGTCATTTTTTCCGTGCGCAATGTTGCCCGGCTTTACCGCACGGCCGCCGACACCAGTAGCAGCAGACCAAAAGCAGTGGGAGCCACAGCAGAAGAAACAGTTGTCATTGGCTCCGAGATGGCAGACGTGTTTTGGTTCAACTTGGCCCCGCTAGCTTGCACAACCTGACCAGTTTAGCCACGCGAAACTTGAATTTTTGAACCACTCGCGCCATTCCCCATAGTAACGTCCAGCTGTTCCCTTTTCGATAAATCAAACAGAAACGAATAAGCAGCATTTTATTACACCTCCTGACGCAAGGAACGGTATTTATTTAGGGCAGATAGTTCGATTACTGGTGATTAATTGTAGGCGGTTCTTCTGATGTCATCGGAATCATTTTGAGAATGTCCTGTAGTAGCGCATGTGTTTACGTGCATTTACCTTAGTTTCTCGGTAAGTAGGTCACTGCTGTTGATAATATTGTCATTCTAGAGGTTATCATACATTGAGCTTCCACTCTCACGTTAATTGTTTTTTTTACATTAGTGCCCCTTTAAGAGTGCATCATGATTCGCGTGAAATAGCCGATGCATTTGGTCCGCCTATCAGCAGCTGAGTTCGCGAAGCTGTTTGTACCTAAGTGATCATTCTTCATTGGTCAACCAGCTTCGCTGATGATACGCCCAGCATAGCGAGTAGCTGAACATTTCTTTTACGAACAACTTTATCACACCTCGTTCCTTGTGATTACTTCTAGATTTCTGACTGGCGACAACGGTGCTGAAGTTATCGCCCCTCTGCGTGTGTTGCTTTGTTTGCTTGTTCTTTCATTGTAGTTGTTTGTTTGTTTTTCAGTAAGCTTGCGTATACTCAATAAAGAGTTTGTTCTTCAGCATACGCTTCCCGTAGGCGTATTCTTTCTTCGCCTTCGCAATGACGTGGCATTATGCAGAAGCGTTTGCGAAGAACGAGGTAAGGTAAACACAGCAAGACTTTTCGGAGTAAGTCTTCTTGATGCCTTAGGTTTAGATATAGGAAGAGGAAAGTTGAATAAGCTTACAGGAAACTTGCAGCGTGGAACCACCGATATTGCTCCGTGGGATGAAAATAGATAGCGGTCGAGGCTCTGAGTCAACCCATGCGTCAAGGCGAACGGCAAAATATCACGGTAAAATACTAAAGGCGAAATGCAGACCGAAACTTTTCAGTGCAATAAGATGCAAATTTTTGCGCTAGAGATTGGGGGGCACCGCAAGAGTGGGCGTTCAACGAGAAACTCCGAAAATTTTGAGCGAGAAGCCCCTAAGGTACGGGTGCCAGATGACGCAATCTTAAAAGACGGAAGGTTGAATATTTTGATCACATATCTTTCGGGAAACACTTTATCAAGAATAAATGGCACGTAGCGCACCTGCAGAAAAGCGTAAGACACGAAATAAGTTCAATACATAGTCCATATTTCTGAATAACACGCCGAAATTGCGAGAACACCTGCTGTTTCCAAAGAAGATGAAAAGATTGCATGGGAATATTATTGTTTCATGCCTGATAAAACAAAAACTAGCTGTTAAACAAGTAAGCTATGGTAATCTTTTCCTTTAGCCCATACCAACATGGAAGACGAATTATTTGCGTTTTTTTAACTTTACCAGATATTACCACGCATTCGTTCACTTTATCCTTGCTTCGAAAGTACTGTACTGACCAACGACAGCTGACTTCAGGTTCGACAATTTCCATATGAACATTCTCTACGTAATCTACTTCCTACACGGCTTCAGCTTTAATTTTACTGAAAACATCTCTCCATGAAATACTTATTCTATTAAATAGAGAAGCATTATTTAGTAAGTGCTGTAGATACGTCGCTGCGTCCTGTTTAACGCCCCAAAATTACGGTATCCTTATGAAGGACACCGATGTGAATTGAAGCACACGGAATTATCGCCTCCATCAAAAGCAGTGCAGCCAACGCGGCCGGGATTCGATCCCGCGACCAGTGTTTCAGCAATTGAGAACAGACCACCATGGCTGGTAACGTGAGTCCAGCATTTAGACACGCATAGCAAATACAAAAAAGAAACAAATGTGCATAAATATTCATGGTGTTGCCTGTCACGTCATTCGTGAAGTGCTCGTCTTCTTTAGCGATGTTTGTACATAACGACTGTAGAGCAGTTGTGACCTTCGACAAAATAAAGAGAAGCTTATACTAAACAATTCATTTAGGCTTGTCGGCCCAGTCAGTGACTTTTTTCTCCTCCTCTATAACTTTCCTTCCTCTCTCCCCTTTACCAGTGCAGGGTAGCCTACCGGGGTTCAGCCCTGGTTAACCTCCTTGCCTTTCTCCTTATTTTCTCTCTCTGTGTGTTTCTCGTTGGCAGGGCCACCTAAAACAAAATCCGTTCAATGCCACGCAGCCTATTTGCAAAGCAGCTACACCATCGCTTTCAAAGCTTGTACAATGGAACCCAACTTACGCAAGACGTTAAATATAGAAAGAGCAAAACTTTATGTATTCAATGGTGATTTGCCAACGTTATCCGACTTCGGTGACTAATTTTCTTCGCGCGTGTCATTGCTGATAAAGTCTACGCAAAAAAAAAAGTTATTGGTCATTCTCCCAAATCCCGCCAGCTCTACCCGTCTCGTGTGGGCGACATATATTTGCCCAAAGATTTCACAATTTATGCAGCATATTACTGGATAACAAAGGACTGTTGTTCTCCACCGAGATTTCTTCTACGCCCATACTTAGGTTCACACATTCAAATGACGTCGAATAAGAGCCGCTTACGAGATATTGCGCTCATTTCATATGCATCATCATATGCATCGGGTCGGCGCTTTCAAAAGATATAACACGCCGAGGCAGGGCCTCTTCGCTGAAACGCTCAACAGTATACCACCCACTAAGCAATGGTTTTATAATGCAATTATAGGCCTGCCCAAATTCCACGCTCGATCAGAACGAATAATGGCCGCAATGCAGACTTATACGAATGCGCCTACAGAATCTTCAGAAAGATTTCTGAAATATTATTTCAATTTTAGTAATGAGGCGGGAGGACGAGCTTGAAGCAATATAAATTTTTTATTATTATTATTCAGGCGGTTGCCCGTAGGCGTAATATGTTTACGTGGGGCACAAATCGAGCGTCACACATCGACAAATAAGTTAGTTTCACCCGGTATGGTGGTGCTTGACTGCTGGCCTGCAGGTTGCGGGATCGAATCCCGGCCGTGGATGGAAGCATTTACAATAGAGGATAAAATGTTCGAGGCCCGTGTGCCCGTTGAAAAAAAATCCTTGGCGCTCTAAATTTTCGGAGCTCTCTACTAATGCGTCTCATAAGGATGTCGTGGTTTTTGGGAAGCTAAACCCCATCAATTTTAAAACATGGCATGGTCCATCATCATCATCATCATCATCATCATCATCATCATCATCATCATCATTATCACCACCATCACCATCATCATCATCATCACCATCATCATCATCATCATCATCATCATCACCGAATCGTGGTTCATCATGAATTCAAATCAAGTCGTGGTTTTGTGACGTTAAATGCCATCAATAACAAAGTTTCGCGCGTGGGGTCTGGTATAGGCAGTGGTGGAGTGGTTGGTATAGTCCCTCTTGTAAGCCTCTAGTTAGAAAACTATGCGAAAGCGCATGGCAGCATCACGATAACCCTCCCCTCGCGGGGCTAGGAATGTCGTCCACCGGATCACCAAATAAAGTCTTTCTCACTCACGAAAGTGCATTTCACTCTATCAGTAGCAAAATAGGTAGCTGCCCCGATATGAGGACTTTGATTTAGTTACGTTATAACGTCTTTGATTTGGAATTGACGTGGCTGTTTACACTTCATCCTCTTACCATTCCAGACCTAGATACACCAAGCAACGCATCCAGGACGAGGCAAGGTAAGGTGTAGTGAGTCTTGTTAGCAGTTGTAACCATAGCTGCACGGCGACTGAAACACAATATCACCGTAGTATTGATTAGCAATATGCGAATCAGTTTTAACTTGTGATTGCTTTCACGCACATGCAACGAAGCTGGAATATTTATCAATACGAAGCAAGTATATGTATTGCCGCGTTTACGTAACCTTGTTTACAAGAAAAATAAAACAATCTACCAACAGTAATCAAGTTGTATCTTTTACCGCTATTGATTGCAGGAATACTGATAATTTTGCATATCTTATCTGTAAACAGGTGTATAACCATCTGTGTTGTTTATGATGAGTCTATGTTTACTCATAGACTCATTTCAATTTGCAATCGCTCCTCGAAAACGTCTTCTTTCCGTCTCATAATTTTCTTTATCACCTAAGTCCGATGTTGCAGTAGTGAAAATCTTCGCGGAATTGCTTTTGCTTAAACAGTAAGACAACTTCAGTTGCTATTTTTCCGTGGCTAACAGCGTGTGCTTCATAGAACGTTTCTAATTTCTCTTAAATTGGCTCAGCTGTTATAATATAAAACTAATCTAAGGTGTTTCCGTACGGAAGGTTTCCATGTAAACAATCGCTCTGAGTATACCTTAAGTTTTATATTGTAATAACAGCGTCATCGCGAATGTAAGTGTAAATAAACAAACAAAACAAACAAACAAACAGAGTTAACAAATAAATAAACGAATATTAAAATAAATAAATAAATTGTTCCGAAAGTCAAGTTGTTTGCAGCCACAATTGAGTGATGTTTTCTGTTTCGCAGAGTGCTTGGGTGAACAGTGCAAGAGCGTGTGCATAACAGAAGCCTGCGTGAAAGCCGGTACGTAATAATAATAATAATAATAATAATAATAATAATAATAATAATAATAATAATAATAATAATAATAATAATAATAATAATAATAATAATAATAATAATAATAATAATAATAATAATAATAATAATAATAATAATTTATTGGCACTTTGAGAGCAACAATTCGATACAGAACTGGCCAGCCAAGGCCTCTTTAAACTTGAAGGGTAGAGTGGACAGACAGCAGACAATGGGAATCAATTTACCCAAGACCACACAGATGCAGACATTTATTTTTCGCGTATACATGAAAAACACAGACGCGCTTGTATACAGCCGTGCATGAAGAAATAAAACTGACGCTTGCACATGCAACGTCACCTACCGTTACATTCGCTCAAGCAAGTTTTCAAGAAGTGAAAACAGCCTCGCCAGCGAGCGCTCTTAACGTTTGTCACGATACATTGCGTTGCAGTAAAATATGTAAGAAGGAGGAGGAGCAGCAGAGGAGGAAAGGAAAGACCGGGAAGTTGTCCAGTTCCCAGACCGTCTGGCTATTCTGTGCTGTGGAGAGGGGTAAGGGGGAAAAAGATGACCGAAAAACGATGTTAAAAAAGGGACAAGAGTATGATCGACGATGCTGTTTGCAGTCTCCTTCTCTGAGGCAACTTGCCCGCAAGAAGCGCTACAACGGTGTCAGTGCCTTGCGTGCTGACGATGGTCTCAGCCAGTGACCTAAGACTCTTTCTTCCAACAATTGGCGATTGTCAAGCCTATGTAGAACTTTCCAAAGTTCTTTTCTTGGTGCACTGAAGTCAGGACACCCACAGAGTAGATGGTCAACTGTCTCTGCGCTGCCACAGTTGGTCTCGCTCGCTGGATTTCGTGCCGACCGGTTGTGTCCCCACGATCTCCGACGACAGCGCAGCTCTGGCCGACTGGCTCACCCTACGCCATCTCATGAGGCCGACAAGAGCTCTCGCTGAGTGGTGTCCCGTCATCGGACTCTTGAGACCGTGTCCATCTTTCCTATCTTCCCCTTACTTCCGTATGTGGCTGTCCCTGTCCCTCTCTCTATCTCAACACCTTTAATTCCTCCCTACCCTTTTAATGCCTGCTCACCCCCATCCCTTGTGAGCTACTGTTGAGGTGTCCTTCCCCTGAGAGACAGTTATGGGCTCACTTTTATCTTCTTTTTATTTTAGAATCACCCCACTCCCCCATCCAGCCAAAAGTGTCTCATATCGGGCTGCTGTCCATTACGATTTGAAACGAAGAGGCATTCGTAAAGGCCACCCCAAGCCGCAGGGGGCACAAGAGCGTCCCTTCAGCTATGGTTATTGCCGACGGACCTTGCCGTTGGCTGCACACAGGATGGGGTTAATTAGTTGTATTACAGTTATCTCGCTGATCCATGCATGGTTCGCAAAATCTTTTGCTTTCAGTCGGCAAGTGAATCTGAACTCCTGCGCGCAGTACAGGATAAACCTGCAGCAACCTGAAATCTGGATTGCCGTATATTAAGACAGCGGTCTCCATAAAGACGACAACGGAGAGCTACGAAGCGAAGATTCATGTATCAGCGCTTAAACGTTGATTCTAACGTGGTTTTAAGATCATTCTGGTTATGTAATTGTCAATGTTAATGTTGAAGATGTTTGTTTTTTCGAAATCTAAATAAGGCGCGCTTAAGAAAAGCGTGAACAGGACATTGAAGAAAGCACACATAAAGACACAGACGCTATAGCGTCCGACCAGTTTCTACAGCTGAGTACGGTTACGTAAATAGGGTAACCATTAGAGTCGTAGCCAAAAGAGTGCCCGAGAGCCCCCCCCCCCCCCCCCCACATTTTTGACGGAGTTTGTTTTTGTTTAACAGAAAACATTTTTTTTTTCTCAACATGTCAAGACCTTCAGTACATGAGCTTCACTAAAAAAATTCCTGGCTTCGGGCCGGGACACAGCATATCAAGAATACATTCGCAGTAACATGAGCCTGTAAATGCAACATGGGCCTTTTCGCCTATGTACTGTGCAAGTGTAAAATATCCCCGCCGCAGTTATCTATAGTGGCTCGGCTGCTGACCCGCAGGTGACGGGATGAAATCCCGGCTGCGGCGGCTGCAATTTTGATGGAGGTGAAAATGGTGTAGGCCCGTGTGCTCAGATTTGGCTGCACGTTAAAGAACAGGTGGTCAAAATTTTTTGAGCCCTCCACTACGGCGTCTCTCGTAATGATATGGGGGTTTTGGGACGTTAAAGCCCACATATCAATAAATAAACAAGTAAAATATCGTGATTAGTTCCTATCGTATAAATTCATAACTATATTTGTGACTGCTACTTGCTAGAACTCGCAGTGGTTTTCGTAATCGTAGCATTTTCCACGCGAAATCAGTTGGCACCGGTAGCCCTATATATACGGGGTTTCTTTTCTATATATACCCTATCGCAACGAAATGTCTCGCGCTATCATCTTTACGTTATGTAGTTCTGCTGTACGTGTTATTTCACTAAATTGTTGCGGTGATTATTTTATTTTATTTTTTTTTGCGTTCCTTTACCACACCTTTTTCGGACTTTACAATCGTATTTTTCTGTTTTGTTAGTATAGTCTCCGTTTAGTAAATGTTGCCGTTACTGCGGTTTCAAACTACTAATGGGCACTTTAATGAATGAATGAATGAATGAATGAATGAATGAATGAATGAATGGACGGATGGATGGATGGATGGATGGATGGATGGATGGATGGATGGATGGATGGATGGATGGATGGATGGATGGATGGATGGATGGATGGATGGATGGATGGATGGATGGATGGACGGATGGATGAAAAAATGAATGAATAAATACATTAGGAGTACTTATTGGGTACTTCTAAGAGTAACCATCGTTTTCCCCTCTGAGCGCATGTGCAGCGGCCGCCATGCTGCGGAATATGGACATGAACGTGGACCCGTGCGCGGACTTCTACGAGTTTGCCTGTGGTCGCTGGAAGCTGTACCACGTGCTGCCGCCGGACCGGCCACACTCGGACACGTTCGCCGTCATGAAAGACGAAATCAAGGTAGTGCTCAAAGGTAAAGCGCACCCACGTTGGCACCGCCATGATCTGCATGGCACGCCACCCCCCATCCCCCTCCCACGAGCCCCTTAGTCGTATAAATTGCGCTTGGAGGTCGTGGGAGCCAAGCGCGCCAATGACACCGCGTGCTACACTTGAAGAAGACAGTTGAAGCCTGAAGGGTGCTGCTTATCAGGTCGTGTAGCTGAGCTAAGGAGCACACGGCTAGTTAGAGAACTCCAACGTCCGTCTTTCTCGCGACGACAAGCACGTTCGCCTGTCTTCATTTTCCTTGTCCATGTGTCCATGCGCATCCCCTTTAGGCCGTCCGGCGAATCAGTAGAGTACAGTCTCGGAGTGAACGACTTCAAGGGAGCGACGGGCCACTAGGGTCTCGCTCTTCTGTCACACTCGTTGTGGGGCAAAACACACACACACACACACACACACACACACACACACACACACACACACACACACACACACACACACACACACACACACACACACACACACACACACACGCACACGCACACACACGCACACACGCACACACGCACACACACACAATTAAGATGGTGGGAGGAGAGAAGGGAATGAGCTTGCGTGTTTTATCACATGGTAACATTTAAAAAAAAATGTAACACGAAGGAGCTAATGATAGCAAGCAGTCATCGCTTATATGTCTGTGTGTTTCAGTGGCCTGAATAGTTTCTTTTTTTTTCGTTGCGATGAAATCTTACCCCCATGGTATACTTACCCCTGAGGTACACATACGCGATTGATACGCATATGTGTGGTCGGAATAAGCCATAGCATTCGTAATTGATAACATCATTGTATGCATAGAACAAAAAAAAACTCTTTACAGCTGCAAGGCTGAAGGAGTTAGTCATGCGATAAACCAGCGTCCTCAAGGTTGCAAAGGTGTTACTTTACTGGGCGGATGTACTATACTGGTGGGCGCGACAGCTTTTCGGTAATCTATTTTTATGGGTCATATAACACAGGCTTTTTTATTTATTTTCGAATTGAATAACTTATTCACTCGGTATCAACCGATCAAGCACCGATTACACAAACGTGGTGATGATAGTAGTCAGCGGTGCATGTGCCAGTGATGGCCAAATAACCATCAATACATTTACACGAACATATTCGATTGATATGTGGGGTTTAACGTCCCAAAATCACCATATGATTATGAGAGACACCGCAGTGGAGGGCTCCGAAAATTTCGACAACCTGGGGTTCTTTAGTGCGCACCCAAATCAGAGCACACGGGCTTACAACATTTCCGCCTCCATCGGAAATGCAGCCGCCGTGGCCGGGATTCGATCGCGCGACCTGCGGCTCAGCAGCCGAGTACCTTAGCCACTAGACCACCACGGCGTGGTTACACGAACATACCCAACGCGTGGACAGGTATGTTATTTATGTATTTATTTAGAATCAGATAATGAAAAACATGTACACGCCGTAGCAGGGCCCATCAGTAGTGGTTATGAAATGGCATTCTATTGTTCTCTTTTAAGGTTCATGCTCAAAGCTAGCGCACGGCGTTCGCTGAACACACAGCGAATTTTTCGTACATATGAGGATTGTCATCTTTCAATAAGTTCGAGCCTGGTGTTTACTTTTTCGTAAAAGGAACATGAGCTCCACGCTCTCGAGACCAATAGTGTCGTCACTACGGAAAACGACATGGCTGCTTTATTTGTACGGAAAACAGAAGGTGACTATTTACGCACACGAGAAAAGCAATCAAAAGTCGGAGTATTACTTAGAAGTGTGGCAGCTTGGGCTAGTTGGTATGGCATGACGATAGTTGTAGCGCGAGACCAAATCGACGACACAGAGACAAGAGGGAAGCGGCGTGTGATAGCGTGGTGTGTCATTGTGATGTGCCTCGGGGGCCCTCCATTGATTTGAGCGTCTCCACTTCTTATCGCTCCAGGATGCCTGGTATTACGGAGCAACCAGGGTACGAAACGATAGTTGACGCGCCAGGTCGGTCCCGTTCGTTATTCTCCCCGGGGCACTCGATGTCCGCGGTACTTTGAGGCGAACAAATGGGAAAAAGAGACCCGCAGGTGGAAAACACTAATGTCGGTAAATAAACACAGACGCATGCCGTAGTAGATCTCTACGCTTGTGCTACAGTAAGTGGGATGCTAGTGATTCCTTTCACAAAATCAATTTATTTGTCCTGGTGTTTGCGCACTCCTGGATAGAGTGTTAAGAAAGAGAGAAAGAGAGTCGAGTATTTAAATTTAGAGGCAGAGCACCAGTTAACCTTTCTATTGAATGTGAAACGTTTGTTTGCGTACTTTAAAGGGATACTAAAATCAAAGAACAACTTGCGTCAGAGTGAAAGCCCAATGTATGACAACATTTAAAACGACAATATTATCAACATCAGTGCCCTACTTACCGAGAAATTAAGGTGAATGCACAACAACACAAGCGCCGCAGTAGGACATTTTCAAAATGATCCCGATAACATCAGACGGACCGCCTACGATTAATCAATAGTAATCAATCTAGCTGCACTAAATAAAGAACCTTCCGGGCATCAAGAGACGCAATAAAATGCTGCTTGTTCGTTTCTGTTTGATTCATGGAAAAAAGAACCGCCGGACGTTGCGAACGGGGAATAGCACGAGTGGTTCAAAAGTTCAATTTCCGCATGGTTCACGGGATTGGTGGTGCCATCTAGTGGAGCGCAGTTGAAACAAAAGCGTCTGCGATCTCGAAGCTAATAGCGCGAAATCGATCAATGGCCGTTGTTGCTGCTGTGGCTCCCGCTGCTTTCGGTCTGCTGCTACTAGCGCAGTAAAGCCGGGCCAGAGCCGGGCAACGTTGTGCATGGCAACAGTAACGTGAGTCGGTCCGGTTGTTCTACTTCTTGAGGCGGGTAATTTGAAGTGGGCTAACCCGATTCGGAGCACTAAAACGTGATTTTATTGTAAAATAGACCTTTCCTGGGCACAAAAGTAACACTACGAGGTTTTTGGACCGTCATTTCAGCAATCAACTTCGACTCAATAGTTGACCTTAGAGTCCCTTTAAGTACTTTTGGCGTCTATCTGCGATCCATCTACCAACCTATCTATCGATCTATCTAGCTGCTTACATCTGGGTACTCTTGTGATCACCTCCTTAACTTGGCTTGACCAAAATTAGTATGGGGTGGTAAAATGGTTTGACGAATACTACGCGCTGGTCAAGACATGATTAAGGTCAATATTCCGTCGCTTATGTCGTCAAACACTGACCAGTGGTACATACCCTAGTGAGGGTATGTGCCACTGGTATGCAGATATGTGCCACAGGTGATTGACCGTATCTAAGAACGACGAGGACACGCATGGCAATTTCAATGCCTGAGCGTTAAGACTGACATCGGCAGCGTTGATCCGACGAATTCAAAGATTAAATGTAAGGATATCAGTAGGAATCAAACCCAAGCATTCCTCGCGGCAATCAAGCATTCTACCACAGAGCCAGGTTAGCTCTCTGAAATACTTTTCAAATAAATTTTAATGTTCTTGAAACGTCAATTGCGGGTGCAGTGCTTGCTATCAAGCTTTATAAACACTACATATGTACTGCCACGATAGCAGCCATGACGTCAGGTTAACCTTAATTGCAGTTAGGTGCCATGCGCCGAAGTTGATTCGTGTAGCAGTGTCCAGAGCTACCATCCTTGCTAGCAGCACCGTTTCACACCAGCTTATCGCTTCTAGTTTCGCTAATACTCATGTGCTTGTTGGCATCCATTGCGCGAGTGCAAACAACTGGTTAAATAAACATCTGCACTTTTCTTCCTATGTCTGTGCGTGCAACATTTGCACATATATTTAGCGTTCTTTCATAACGTTTCACTCAATAAAAAAAATTACAACACCATCACATTCCCCTCGCGTGCATCGCATGACATCGATTCCCAAGGTACGTCGGATCTGCTGACTTTTTCTCCATTATTTGTTTTTTTTTTTTTTCAGAGCTATTGGAGTCGCCCATCGACGCATCCGACAGCAACGCTACCATCAACGCGAAAAACTTCTACAAGTCCTGCCTGAATGAAAGTTGGTATTCGAAATCCTTTTTTGTTTATTCCTCTCATTTTCTTCGCCTAACGCGTGCGACAACCTGTTGCTATTATCATAAACATCATGGGCGTGCGCAGAGTTATCAATTAGGAGGGGGCGGGGGGGGGGGTTTCGATGTTTCACCGCGACGCGTCTTCTTCCACTTCCACTGGTCGAGTCCTGAAACCGAACAAGCTTCGCAGTGAATTCTTCCACTTCCACTGGTCGAGTCCCGAAACCGAACAAGCTTCGCAGTGAATAAAAGAATGAAGTTGAAGCAATTACGCGCTGCTCAGAACCATAGAGTTTCCTAAAATTAATAAGAAAAAAATTATGGATAGAAGTTTTTGAAATGGTGGATACGGAAATGATGGATAGTACATAGGTTTGCCTAGTCGTTGTGCTTGAGGGCTTCGAAGGCACTTGTGACTTTGCTTATTGCGGTGTTTTGGTCTCCTGTCGAATGAAAGATTTCATTGATTGATATGTGGGGTTTAACGTCCCAAAACCACCATATGATTATGAGAGACGCCGTAGTGGAGGGCTCCGGAAAGTATTTCCACCACTTGGGGTCCTTTAACGTGCACCCAAATCTGAGCACACGGGCCTACAACATTTCCGCCTCCATCGAAAATGCAGCCGCCGCAGCCGGGATGCGAAACCGCGACCTGCGGGTCAGCAGCCGAGTACCTTAGCCACTAGACCATCGCGGTGGGGCACCTTTCGAATGAAAGAACGAACCGTTGTGAACTTCGTGACCTGATTTGAATTAGTGAAGCTACAAGCTCAATGAGGTGAAGCGCAACAGCTGAACATTTGCTAATTTGTCGTTTCGTGACAAAGCAGCTCGAAGCCACGTGAGACCAAACGGAGCCGAAAATACGAAGATTAGACAAATTCGTGCCCTCTACCGACCATTCCCATTCTCGCTGAAGCACCGTGCGTTGTTGCTCCCATAGACACTGGCACCAGAGTTCTCTCTGGTATAGTTGTAGGAAAGTGTGTGCTCACAATGGCCTGCTTTTGGTCCCTTCTCCGGCTTTCTGAGGGTAACGGTGGGAAGTAAACTGTTTTAGAACGCAACGTCGACGTCCCGCCGCGGTGGCCTAGTGGCCAAGGTACTCGGCTGCTGACCCGCAGGTCGCGGGATCGAATCCCGGCGGCGGTAGCGGCTGTATTTTCAATGGAGGCGAAAATGTTGTGGCCCCGCGTGCACAGATTTGGGTGCACGTTAAAGAACCCCAGGTGGTCGAAATTTCCGCCTTCAATACGGCGTCTCTCATAATCATATGGTGGTTTTGGGACGCTAAACCATGCATATCAGCAATGTTAGAGGTCCTCGGCCGTTATTGTAGTGAAAAAAGAAAGTTAGGGTAGCTTCGCGCTAGTGGTGGTACCACGCCTGAAGCAAGTGTGGAACCAAGCGACCTTTCTCGTTTTGTTTGTTTTTTCTTCTCTTTCTTTCTCCTGTTTTTTTTTATATTTCTCCGTTTTTGATCACTGTTTCTTTCCATGTCTTTCTTTCTCTCACCACCTGATTCTTTGTATCTCTCTCTGTGTGTGTGTGTGTGTGTGTGTGTGTGTGTGTGTGTGTATTCCTCGTTTTGTCTTTCTTTCTAACTTTTCTGTATATCTGTCTATGTCTGTCTTGTTCACGTTTTTTCTTCCTTTTTGTTTTGTCTGTTTCTTTCCATTTGTTCTCCATCTGTCTATTTCTTTCTATGTTTTTCCTGTGTTTTATGTTTTTATTTTCTTTATTTCTCATTTCTCTCCATTTCATTCTTTCTTGTTCTGTCTTTGCACTCTTTCTCTGGCCTATCCAAGTTATTAAGCATCCCACGCCGGGCAAATTGGCGCACTCGTTTTGAGAGCCAAGCAGAAGATGAAAAAGTAAAAAAAAAAGAGAGCAAAGTCATATCTTTCCCCATATCGCTTTTTCTCTGTGATATTTCTCACATTAGTTATATTTTCAAACATATTCATTCTTAAACTCAGTTGTAAAGCGCACAAGAAAAAAAAGGGGGGGGGGGGGACTCTACGCTTTCTTGGCCAATCTCCCTGAGTAGGTATGATCCGTAATTTCAAAACATCCGACAAACAAACAATTCTTGGGATGACAGGTGTCTTTTTCACCTCTAGTGGACCAGTGGTGAGTAGTGGGACTTGACCGATTTGATTGATATGTGGGGTTTAACGTCCCAAAACCACTATATGATTATGAGAGACGCCACTTGACCGATTTCTGTGGCACATGCCCATTTACGATGATTTTCTGGTTCGTCGCACGATCAACGATTTGCTAAACACCTGCGCTGTTAAAACCTGCACGGCCACGGCTCCGAGCATTAACCCTTGACGGGACAGGTCTAATTGAATCAAGGTATTGGGTAGGCCTGGCGCCATCCCCCCTTCCCCTTCCGCCTCTTCGTAAATGATCGTGGAAAGGCGGTCCCCCTCCACCCATCTCCCTGCTTTTCCTGCGCGCACGCTTATAATCACGCTTCATTTGTATTGAGATCATGTGCCGTTGACACGGCAGCGCCAGTGTCGCGAGCATAGCCACGCATTGTAACATATCTACCGTGCAGCGTTAATCACCGTGCTGTGGTATTCATTCCGCATCTTCATTCAGTCAGTCACGAACTTTATTAAATGGTCCAGAGGAGTTTAGGCCACCAGGGTGTCCACTAGGGACACTCTAGCAGCCGCTACTGCAGCAGGCGACGCCCGAATCGGGGCGGGAACGTGGTGGCGTTCCGCCAGTTCTTGGTCCCTCTGGACTGCCTATTGTTGGTTTCCGAGACTGGGGTTCCTGAGTAACAGTAAACTTCTTAGCAGTCTGGGCATTGCGAATTTATGTTTTAGTTGTAACGGCTGAGTCGACCCTGTGATGGGTTTTCTTTTTTCGAGAGTCTTTAAGTTATTCGCAACATGGACTGACTTGCCCAAAACAACAAGTTGTTGCTATCCTACGATCACGTACAGCTCGAAATTTATATATATATATATATATATATATATATATATATATATATATATATCAAAACCATGTACATGTGAAGTGAACTGAGTTTCATTCATATCTCTTGAGACATGACTGCCAGATCATACATCGTAGAATGATGTCAGCTTACGACACTAATCAAAACATTTACACTTGCTGCATAATGCGCTGTATAATACCACATTAAATAATACGCTATAGAGACGATAGAAACAAAGTGTGGACATACGGCTTGCATTTGAAAAGCACGTGTATAGCAAACGTACCATGCATGCATCCTCCGCTATTGAGCTGACGATCAAAGGCTCAGAGAAGCTGCATCTGCGGTGCGCGCTACCGCCGTCTCTTGGTTCCTGGTGGTTAAAGATGAATTAACCGCACATGAGGAAGCGATTTGCCAAGCTTTTCTCGGAGCCTCCTTAGAGCAAGTCGCTTTTGACAGTACATTGGGGTGAACACTACACCAGCGGCGAAGTCCACACATTGCGGAGTTGAACGAACTGTGACCATTGGGCAAAGTTAATAGAGCTCGAGCGATCAAAGAGACTGCAAATAGGTTTTGATTGATTGATTTGTGGGGTTTAACGTCCCAAAATCACCATATGATTATGAGAGACGCCATAGTGGAGGGCTCCGGAAATTTCGACCACCTGGGGTTCTTTAACGTGCACCCAAATCTGAGCCCACGGGCGTATACAACATTTCCGTCTCCATTGGAACTGCAAATAGGTTTCCTCTCTCTCCCTTTTTTTTTTTTTTGCTGTTGTTTTGTCAGAGTTCTGTTGGGCGAGACGCGTTTAGTAAAAAAAAAAAAACCCGGAAACTCTTTTTAACCAATCCCGTTATTACGGCGGCGTTACCTTCCTCGTTTTCATAACGACACCCATGACGCCTCGGTAACTATTTCTATTACTTTTGTTTTGTTTATTTTACATTTGCGAACGCGACCACCCGGGCAGCAACACGTGTAGCGTACACTGACACGCGCTATACATCGAGCCAATGATACGATAAATGTTCCTTCCGCATTCTTCGCGGCTTCTACAGGTGTGGCTGTACACGCCCTCTTCGAACTGGCCTTAAAGATGCTCGATTTTCTTTTACCATCATTGGGAAGTTCTACGCACTACGTATTATATGTAAAGCGCGTGCGGGAACGTGGTCCATTTCTTCTCCCGGTCCAGTTGAACTCAAGTCGTGATTGACACACTGGCTGACAGACTGCTGGCTGTTCTTGCACAAACGTGCGTATATCATCAGAAAACCTATCTCGATGTTTTCCAGTGTGATAAATGTAAGAGCGGCGTAACAGATAAGGACTGTGAAAGAACGCCCACACCGATAGTCTAAAATAGCGTCCCAACAGAGTGGACGAAAAATTGGGGGACCGTTAAGGTTCGCCTTTAAGAGTTAAACGCGATAGCGAAATACGGCCCCTAGTGCACCCTTCAACCGCTAAGTGCATACTTATTCATATGTTTTGTTACATACACACGCACGCACTCAAACACGCACACATTAGACTGGACCAGCGCGCTCTATTATCGCCGAATGGGCTCGTTTTCGTCGTGACACCTGTCGAACAGAATGTGTTAAAGGGCCCCTGAAACACTTTTTCAATTAACCATGGAATGAATTCCCTAGAAGAGCTTATTGTCTCACGAATTCAACGCCGCAAAAATTTTATGAATTCGTTCAGTGCGAGTGGAGTTACAAATGTTTGTCGAATGCTGCAATTGCATTATCTCTTCTCTCGTCCCGACGAAAGCACTGGAAGCTAAGCAGGGAGGGGTGGCAGGGCAAAAAAGCTACCGTGCCTCGTGACCTTGAGCACTTTTTTTTTTCTTCGAATGCGCGGCTTTGTCAGTGTGATCGCGCGCGCACGCGTGGACAAGTAGCGGCCTCCCACGACTATATCGGTAACTTGATTTTTCGGTCACAGACGCACAGACGATTTTTCGCTCACAACCAACGCGGCCGACGCCAGTGGCGGGTTTTCTGCGACGCGAGCTCTTTAACACTATTGCGTTAATAACGTTCAGGGTCACCTATGAATTCACTGCCGTCACTGCGACTGCGTGCCCCTCTTTCAGCATAGCGAGCTACTGTAGGTAAATACCACTCGCAGTGAACGCGAGAGATCACATCAGTATTTTCGATAGCTTGCGTGTAAGTCTATCATCAGTTGTGCTATTGCGAAATGAGATCACGCATCTTAACCGATTCGAAATCTTGTACTGTGCTCGTGAACAATCAGCACGTGACAAGTGATTGGTTATTTTATATTCATCGACGTGGTTGATAACTGTACCCTCTTCTACGCATGTCTCCATACCATATATACGTGGTCTTCGCTTTGCTATCAAATCGTGCAGCACTTGGTATGTGTTCTTCGCCAGCGTTTGTTTGCTGCACTGTTATTACCTTTATTACGTCCTATACTTGCCCACGTTTATGCTATCGAACATTCAGTGTAGTATAATCAGTGTATAAATCAGTATATTCAGTGTTAAAGACGACGACATTTCTAGTACATTGTGTCGCACATCATCAAGTGATTGAATTTATCGTCGTATTCGTTGTTTTACATGCCTGCAAGTATAGGTATAGTAAATGATGCGCTTCGAGGCACAAAACTTAACGTCTGCACAGTGAGACCAGAAATATAGCGCTCAAGCCCACCGTTTAGAGCTGCAGCTTCGTGCGTGCCTCCTCGCGCAGCCATGATCGAGGCGCTCCGAGAGAAGCCGCTGCTAGATCTGCTGCAGAGCGTGGGCTCGTGGCCCGTCATTACGCCCGACTGGACGGAGGAGGGCTTCGACTGGCTCGACCTGACCGCCATCATGCGCAGACACAGCAACGACATCCTCTTCGCGCAGTGGGTTTCGGCGGACAGCAAGAACTCGACCGTCAACGTCATACACGTAAGGATGGTGCGCAAACGTGCCTTTCGTTTACTCTCTATCATCACTGTAAACACGTATTTGCCAGACATAAACCGTGCATGACCCCTGTACCTAAAGCGCTTTAGCTCTGCTTTCCATCTTGCTGTTCTTCACACCGTTCGTTCAACAGCCTTGCACAATCATATAATAACGTACCATAGAGTAGCATTGTGAGAAGAAAGTTTCACAGGTGCCGAAGAATGACGAGAAATCTGAGAGACAGAGAGAGAAAGACAAGGAAAAGCAAGGAGGTCAACCAGACACACGTCCGGTTTGCTACCCTGCGTAGGGGAAAGGGATAAAGGGGCGAAAAGAGAGACAGAAACGTATAGAGGTACGGACAGAATCCCGAACTCGCTTGGGGGAGCTCATAAGTCTGCATATGGTCGCGCATGTTTGTTGCCTTTAAGTAGTCCAGCAACACTTTCGTTGATTTCTGTCATGGCATTGAATGCGTACCTATAAGATTTTGGGGAATGGTTTCGGATGAGAGTTTTCTGAATAGGAATACTAATCCACTTAACAATAAATGTTAAAGAGCTTTACCAGTAGCTAATATAAAGCCGGTGGATGTTACGAAGAACCCGTAGTTTATTACGTCAATCGTAATCGAAGTTAGTATTCTTGATAAGCCCTGGCGCCATCAATTTTCACCCGATGGTCCCGTTAGCCCAATTAACCAGCCTACATTACACAGAAATTCCTATTTTGCGCACGCATTGCCGGAATGGTATTTCTCGGTTGCGTTATTAGTTAAATATAACCAAGGTTCCGAAACAGCTAGCAGTCACCTTCCATCCGTTTACAGCTCTTTTTAAGTCTGACGTACAAAGGGCCAGGTTATCTCTGCGCAAGCATTAGTGGGAGAAGTAGCAGTATTATTCGGGGTAACAGTATTATTAGCGAACATACACGTCGTACACAGAGACAAATATAGCTGTAGTAGTTTTCAGTGAATCGGCACCACGCACACATACTTTTCCGGTTCGGTCTACGTCTAGCCACGGTAATTGGCCCGCAATCTTCCTTGTTTGGCGTGCAGCTGGATCAGACTGAAACGGGTCTTCCGAGCCGCGACTACTACATTCGCGGGACGCAGCAGGTGGAGGCCTACCTGCGGTTCATGGTCTCCGTGGCGCAATTGCTGGGAGCTAACGAGACGACGGCCATGCGCGACATGGAGGACGCCCTCATGCTAGAAGCCAAGCTCACCAACGTGAGTCAGCAGATTGATTGCTCCTGCTCAAATATTCGTCTTCATTTATCGCAGGGTAAGGCTGTACCCCACGTCCTACGAAATCAAACGCACGAAGGGGAGAAACAAAGGTAGTTGGGCCGATAAGATTAAAAAGTTCACAGGCATAACGTGGCAGCAGAAAGCGCAAGACTGGGTTGATATGCGGATCATATATGAGAGGCCTTTATCCTGCATTGGTCGTAGTCAGGATGATGATGATAATGATAATGATGAAGGCTGTACCCGCCTTAGAGTTTCCCATAAGTACACTAGAGAGAACTCTGGAATTTGTCTTATCTTCATACTTTCAGCTCCATTTGGCTTCGCGTGGCTTGGAGCTGCTTTGTCACGTGACGACAATCAGCAAAGGTTAAGTTTTACGCTTCACCACCTAACCTTTCGGCCTCACCACATCAAATCAGGTCACGAAGTTCTATACGGTTCGTCATTTTATTCCAAACAAAACCAAAACACGACAATAAATAAAGCCACAAGTGCGTTAGAAGCCCGCAAGCGCGAAGACTGGACCAATCCACGTACTATACCCATCATTCCCACGGTCGCTGAAAAATCGCAGCGCCACAGTCTCCTCTATAGTCAACTTTCGGAAACATGATGGTTCCCGCTGCTGCGGTATTTGTCGAAAGAAATGATGTCGTTATGAAAACGAGTGCAGTTGAATCGTGGTTGCATCGTCATGAACTCCTGGAGGCTTCCACTCCTCGAGTTCGCCACTACGCCCAGACCTCTCGGTGAGTGTGGGCGCAAACGAAAATGGCGCCTACGCTTCGCGAACAAAACAACCTTCGCTACAGCGCCAAAATTCATTTCTTTTGACATTGATATCTGCGTACAGCGACCCACATTAATTGACCACATAACGTACAGCTTGCTAGAGTATATAAAAAAGCACTGTAATTTACAGAGAATACGCCTCTTGTTCCTGACGAGAGGCGTGCCCCGGTGGGAGCGTGTAAGGCTCGTAAAATCAGTCATGTACAAACCGCGCTTCTGAATGGCGCGACACTCGAGTTTCGTTTCAACGACGGGGAATGACTGTTTTTTTTTTAAAGAACGCCAGATCGCACGTCAGAATTTTACGTGTTCACTGTTTTTTATGTAGTTATGAGGTTACTTTTTTTAACTAGTGGACCTGTTAACGCCGGTCGTAAAAACTTTGTTGTCCTCAAGAATCCACAGGAATACGCAGGCGCAACCCCAGCCGAGTACAGCCGCTGCGACTGTTAAAACAAAAACTCTGCTCGGCGCTGTGAAGCAGGTGAAAGATGTTAGAGAGAAAGATAGATAAAAAAGAAAAAGAGAAAATATCGAGCAATAAAGGGGATACAAGAACATAGAAACAGGGTGAAAGTCTTAGGAAGAGAGATAAAATGAAAGAAACAAACACACGAGAAAGAGATAGCAAATGCAAAGAGCAATACCGAAAGGGGATTAAACAAAAGCAAATGAATAAAGCGAAAGAAGCAGAGAGAAAGAGATAGAAAAAGAGGGAGGAAGAGATCAAAATAAGCAGACGCGAGAAAGGATAGAAAAAAAACACAGGGAGAAAGACATAAAGAGAAAGGAAAATAGAAAGGAGGAGAGAAAGGAAGCGACACAAACAAAAATAGAGAAAGAGAAAAGGGAAGAAATAGAAATAAAAAGAGTGAGAATGAGAAAGAAATAGAGATAAGAAGAAAGAAATAGAGCGAAAGCACCAGGTACAGCAACAGATGCAATAAACCAAAAGAAAGAGAAACAATAACAACAAAGAAAAATAAAAAAACAAGAAAAATAATCCAACTCTGCTCTTCAGGCTTTTCACCACAAGTTCAAAGGTTTCATAACATTTTTTTTTTCTAACGCGGAGCGGTTCTCAGTGATTTCCGAGTCTTTCCGAGTCAGGTTTAACACTCCTTCTAACCTCTCTTTATACTACAGACTGTGAATTAAATGTCGTGACGAAACAAGCAATTGACGAAACAGAATGAGGACGTCTATCGTCATGACACACACCTCTTGACAGTGTAGCCACGTGCGCTCCAGTTTTTTTTTTTTTTTGTTTCCCTGAGATTCGTTCTTTCACCTCATCTCTCCTACGGTAATGTGAATAAAGTTCTTGTCTTTCGTTCTCCTGTCGTTACTCTGTGCTCCCTTTAGCGCAGGCCAGCAAAGACAATAACGGAGAAATATGCTACTAAATGGAGGCATTAATTTTTAAAAGCACCTTTAACTTTCGACCCGGTAACCAAATAGCTCTGTAGTAGGATGACTATTTACTAACGGCGGCTCCAGATAAGTGCAACGTAGACCTGTAACGCACTGTGTGAGCGCGGTTGTTGCTTTCAAGTTGCCAGGTGTGGCCCAAATTTAGCCATCAACATCACGTGTAGCTGGTTACGGAGTCCGAGAGTCTGCAGCTCTATTTATTGTTGGTCCCTGCGATTGGTACATTCGTGACCTACTTTTCTAATCTAAATTACTAATCCTGGCATACTTAAACAAAAAAGCCCAACTCATCTCTCCCCCTTACTCTCCCCCTTTTTTTACTTGATCTCATCGCTTTGTAAGAGTAATTTCATTGCACGTGGCATAACACTTACCGACAAAATCACGCCACGACTAGTTTATCGTGATGATAGCCCATTACAATGTATGGTATAGTTTTTACATAATTTTGTTTTGACTGTTTCATTTTTTTTCTTTTGTCACCTGACTTATTTCTTGTATTACCCCACCGCGGTGGTCTAGTGGCTAAGGTACTTGGCTGTTGACCCGCAGGGTGCGGGTTCGAATCCCGGCTGCGGTGGCTGCATTTCCGATGGAGGCGGAAATGTTGTAGGCCCATGTGCTCAGATTTGGGTGCACGTTAAAGAACCCCAGGTGGTCTAAATTTCCGGAGCCCTCCACTACGGCGTCTCTCATAATCATATAGTGGTTTTGGGACGTTAAACCCCACATATCAATCATCATTTCTTGTATTTGTTCATTAGCTTTATAGTGCTTTCAAATACAATTTCAGTAAACATGACTCATCAGCTGCCATATTTTGTATACCGTCTCACATACTAAGCGGCGACAATCAGTCAGCGTATTGGACACGGTCGGTAAACGACGATGGGGTGGCTCTGGTTGACCGGAAAGCTCAAGCGAAGCCCTGCTGTTTGAATATGTGAATCTTGTCGTCATTCCAGCGTATTGAATGCCAAACTTGCCTTCCATCATTGTTAGGTTTCGAAGAAAGTTAATCGAATCAGTGACTGCCGCGAATTCCAGTGATAGCTCGTAGCTTCGTTCGCATTTCTTCTTCGCTCTTCGTTCTTCATTCGCAGCTGACGGAACCGAGCGAGTTTCGGCGGAACTTCACCGCCATGTACAACAAGTGGACCGTAGAGGAGCTACAGGCGAAGATCCCTCTGGTTGGTATCGGTCACAAATTTGCCGTTATACAGCATTTCATTTCACATCTTATACGCACCGGATATGCCAGACAACCAGTGTCACAGGAAAACAGAGAAGTTCCTACACCCTAACCGCCACAATGCAGAAATCAAGTGTTTTAAAGGATTGAAGCATCAAGCCAGTGCTTTAGAGTGTGAATGCTGTCAGGTGTCAAGGAGAAAGCATACCGAGATGCCACTCCCAAGAGGTGCAGTGGACTTAGGCTATCTAGGAAAATAATTAGCAGTTTAAGTCAAATAATTACACTTTCTAAACTTAATGGCCAATCCCTGTGCAATATGCACCTCTTAAAAGTAATCTATACTGCCCTCAGGCTCGTTGTTGGGTAGGGGGGAGGGGGGGTGCGCCCTATGGGCTCGTGCCTTCCTCCGCCCTCGCGAATTTTGGTTGGGGGGGGGGTATATTACTGAGAAAAAAATGATGAAACTAAGCATTTTAAAGGCCTTCAATTATTCCCCCCCCCCCTTCCACGAACAAAATTCCTAACTACGAACCAGACTGCACAGCGTCTTTTTCTGTTTTAGAAACACTTTCTTTGTCAACTCTCGAATGAATATAATTTATGCGTAAAAATTTTGTCATCATTATTTTATAAAATTATTCTACTATAATTGCACAGAAACATTATTCACACTATATATATATATATATATATATATATATATATATATATATATATATATATATATATATATATATATATATATATATATATATATATATATATACGAGCATTATTCACTCGTTATTAACGATCATTATTTACATATTGATAACATCGTAACATGAGCAAGCGCGAGGCTTTGTTAAAGTGGGATAATTTCCCTAAAAGTTAAAAGTGGGGTGATTTCTCTAAATTTTATTGTGTGCCCGCCCGCAAGATAAACTGGACGCACTACTTCAAAGTTGTCATGCCCATGGAGATACCGCCTACGGAAGAAGTGGTCATCTACGCACCGAGGTACATCAAGCAGATGTCTCAGCTTCTACATTCCACTCCCAAAAGGTAAGCTGTCGGAATCCGTCAGTAAAAAAAACAAAAAAAAAACAAAACGCCCCCACATGCAGTGGCGCATTCGAAAGGTGAATACGAAAGAGCTCGAGAGGAAATATTTCTCATATTTTCGTCTCGGCGTGGCCCGATTTTCGCTTCACTGCACCGTGACGCCTCGTGTGATACTTGTATCAATTTTAGTAACGTGGAGTAGCATGAATAGTTGGGCGACGAGAAACTCGACGCGCTGTGACCAAGACTGTCGACTCGCTGGCATGCCCCATACTACCTGAGACCATAGAATAAGTATGTCCCTTACATCGAATTTATGTGGAGTATTCTTATTCAAAATATTCTCACATTACTCTGGAGAGCACTGCCGCAATTCGTTAGAAAACATGGACAAACGACAGAGGATACACAAAACATGAGCGCCTGTGTTGTGTGTTTCCACGTTTCTCTGTCCACGTTTCCTAAAATTTTCTGCCAGTGTTCTCGAGATCACGTACGGCCAACAAGTCGGCTAATGCCACCTAAGCAAATTGTCACTTTGTTTATTTGACTCTGTAGCTCACTGCCTAACTGTTTTCTATTCATTTGTATTATTTGAAGAAGCGAGCGTTACTTGTACGATAGATGGTACTCGGTTGTCTAATGCCACGAAAGTGCACTAATTACCTTTTAATTCAAATGTTGGCTCTTTGACGCGCACTGCGATTGACAAACCACACCATTTGTCAGCAGCAAACTTATGGTAAAGCATGCGTGGGTGGAATGCTACGCTGCTATGAGCCCCGAAATAGTCGCTTAGAAATCTTCAAAATCACTCTATGTAGTTGAAGCGCACATACATACATACATACATACATACATACATACATACATACATACATACATACATACATACATACATACATACATACATACATACATACATACATACATACATACATACATACATACATACATACATACATACATACATACATACATACATACATACATACATACATACATACATACACACACACATACATACATACATACATACATACATACATACATACATACATTCTGAGCAAAACTGCGTTGTATGCAGTGCATACGCTTGTTTCCTTGTTGATTTAATAGGACAGTTTTTGAAGTTGTGTGGATGAAGAGACCATTATAACAAAAAATGTATCGAGACAATCGTACGAATGTAAAAAGAAACACTACACGAGGAAAGAGAAACAATCGAAAAATACAAAAATAACCGAAAACTCAACGTCAGACAGAGGAAGGAGGGATGAACACCCTGCTCACTACAAATGCACAAAACATGCTTTATAATGTTACTGCTTTAACTGTGTGATATACTGTGAGATTGAATTGCTGAAAGCACTTAGGCCAACAAAATTTCCGTTTATATTATACCGTCAAGTTCGCTCTCTAAAGTTAGCATGCAGCCTGAGTAAAAGTACACGTAGAATCTGAGAGCTGTTAAAGTACATGAAGAATTTGATAACTGTGTCCTGTCCATGAAGAATGGCAGACGCCAGCAGGACAAATACAGTCCTGTTGTTGTTGTTGCCCCTTCGCACTGGCACATACCCACTATGGGGGATTGGCCATGAAATCTAGAAGTATCCTATATGAGATATATTAAAAGGTTTATCCTTAATGAAAAAACTAATAATGTAATAGAAAATAATAATTAACTAAAAAGGAATATTAAACTAAACAAATAATTGAAGATTGAATCAAGAAGAGAAAAGGTGAGGTAATACTACAGTGGAAGACAGAAATTTTGAGTAGACCAGACAATCGAGCTTATCTCACCCGGTCACAATCAAATGAATATGCAAATTTCATTCAAAATTAGACAAGTGTCTTCAGAAATATATTTAAGCAGGCATTATTATGACATGCGCTTTGATTCTCGAATGAAATTGCATACAGCATCGAATACGCTCCTGTGGCAATGTCCCAAGCTAAAGGCACCGAAACTTAGAACATTATCTGCAGTTAAATTTAAACCTACTGCTTGAAACGGAACAATTAAAAGTCTTTTCCTAATTAATGAATAGTTTTTACATGTTATAAAGTAATGCTCTATTGTTTCCGTTTCTTCACAGAATGGACACAGGGGGGATATCGCCAGACCAGCTCTGTGCAAGTAAAAGTTTAATGGAGGGACACGACATCGAAATTTGGTTAAAATAACTTCTAACTTTTTAGATTGACTCCACTGAGGTTTCCAGGGGTATGTTAGGTGCTGATAGTCCGTATATTTAGTAATATTTTCCATAATATCCGTATAAATAGCCCATTTTCTATATCTGATCGACACTATGTGTTCCAATTCTGGTAGTACCGAGATCACAGGGCCATCAAGTGTGGCTCGAGATAGTGAATCGGCTATTTCATTCAACCGTATGCCACAGTGTCCCGGGACCCAGACTAACTTCAGGAACTTCACATGAGGTGGAACTAATGTTTGTAATGTCGCTAGAGCTCTTGATTGTTCTGAAGCTGTGAGAGTAGTACACAGCGAAAGAGAATCAGTAATTATCATTGCACTCTCTTCGTTTGAAGGAAGTTTTCGTAGCGCTAAAATAATAGCCAGGAGCTCAGCTTCGAAAACCGGAGTGAAGTCTGGTAGTCTTACCGAGAATGACCAACCGAGGTAATCTGAGACGATTCCTACTGCTGCCTTTTCTTTATTCACAGAAGCGTCTGTGGCTATTATGTTCTTTATTTCCGCATGAGCTATGTAGTCTTCTAACCTGTCATTTAAGTAACGCGAAGATTGAAACCTAGATAGTGGGGGAAAAATTTCATCACATTCTATCGTAATATTGTGATTTAATGCTTTGGTTCCAATTACCGATCTGATATCCACCTTTATGCTTTCAAGTTTCTTTTGTACAAAAATAATCTGGGGAGTACGAAAGCGTGGCCAGTGAGCGAGGAAGAAGGCGTCGGGGTCACTAATAAAGGCATATGCAGACCGTCTCGCTGATAAGCCGTAAAATTTCAAGTATGTTTGTACTGTTAAGATACGGAAACGGCAAAGAATAGTTGGTATGCGAGCTTCCTGATATAGTACATTAATAGCGACATACCTGGGGAGTCGCAAACACAACCGTAACGCTTCTCGCTCTAATAGAACTAACGGTTTAATTTTGTACGTAGGGCCACCCGAAAATAATATACACCCAAATTCGAGTATTGGGCGCATGTACATTTTATATATCATTAATAAGGTGTGTCTACGTAACCCATATTTTCTGTTGCTCAACCTTCGCAATAAGCCTGAAGCTCGTTGTGCCTTTGCCACGTTATAGTCTATGTGAGGGCTCCAGTTAAGTTTCTCGTTATAAATAATGCCCAAATATTTGATAGACTCTACTTGTGGAATCGGTTCATGATTATAAAGTACTGAAATTTGAATAGAATCTGCTATAGGGAACACCAGGAGCGCACTTTTACTTATGTTTAGAGACAATGAAATTGAATGCAGCCAAATTTCAAGAGAATACATGTACTTTTGCAATTTTTGATGCAAAGAATAAATGTCACTATCTGCAACGAAAAATGCAATGTCGTCTGCATAAATGTAGACAGTGATATCTCGTTCAATGGGAATTGAGCTCATCAACACATTGAATAACAGCGGAGATAGGACCGCCCCTTGAGGTACTCCACGTTGCTGTTTGAATTTAGATGAGTGACATCCATCCTTTGCACAATAAAATTCTCTCGATTTTAGAAACTCTGCTACCCAATCAACAATATAACGCGGAAAGTCACATTCGTGTAAAGAATTCAATAAAATTGAGTGCTCAACGCTATCATAAGCTTTAGCTATGTCTAGTGTTACTAGTACCGCGTATTGTCGTCTTTTTCGGGCAAGCTGTATTCGGCTCTCTAAGTCGGCATGAGCACACCAAATTGAGCATTCGCTACGAAAACCTATTTGAAATGGTTTCAATATTAGCTTGTCAGCCATCCAAACTTTTATTCTATTATTGAGAACTCTCTCTATAATTTTGATCAGGTGAGATGTTAGAGAGATTGGTCTGATGTTGTCAATGTTAAAACCTGACCCTTGTTTTTTTAATATGGGAATCACTCTAGCTATTTTCCAGTCATGTGGTATCCAGGCATTGCTTAAGGAATAGTTTATAAGGTTGAGGACGTCGCCGGGTGATATCTGGAATAAAATTTTAATCATAGGAACTGTTATACCGTCAGGACCAGGAGCCGAAGAGGGTAAGTTTCTAATTACGCTTGACATTTCGGACAATGTCACTTTTTCGTAGTCAGTCTTTATAGAGGACTTTTGCCAGTTGATTGTCAAAGTCGACGAAAATCTGTTAGCTAAACCTCTTCCGATTGCCTCTAACGAATTAGTCATTTCTTCCGTCGATAACCTGTCATAATCAGAGTTAGCTAGAGACGGCAGAATTTTGCGCGATCTCATATATCGGAATAACGCTTTCTTATTTCTAGGTTTGGAAAGAAAGTCGAAATGTTTTTTGTCATAGTCTTCTTTAGCTTTAGCCACGGTGCGCTTAAATGTAGCAGCAATAAACTTGTAATCTGCCCAATTTTTGGGGGACTGATTATGAATTAGCTGCTTCCAAGCCGCTTGTCGTCGTCTATGATCACGAGAGCACTCAGAATTCCACCACTGGCTACAAGGCTTTCTCGTATCAGACTCAATAGAAAATTCTGCTTTTTTGAACGTTCTTTTAATAACCGCACTTAATTTCATGGCTTTATTTTCATCGTTGTCTTCAGTGGGGGTAGTCAAAGCAACTTCTAGGTCATTTTTAAATTTGGAATAATTGATAAAGGTTCGAGCTTGGGAGTAAGATGGAATAATGGGGCAAGAAATTTCAAACAGTACTGGTAAGTGGTCACTGTTGGTGGCGCAGTCTAGAGTAGTCCAAGATACGCTAGAAATACCCGAGCTTATAAAACTCAAATCTAAGGCAGAGCGGGATCGGTCTCGGATAAATGTGGGAGTTCTAGCGTTGAGGCATGATAAATTATGGTCTATAGACCAGTCCCACAAGCGTTGTCCACATTGATCAGTCCTAAAACCCCAACTAGTGTGGTGAGAATTAAAATCTCCAACCATAATTTTTTCTGTGCACCACGAACTAACAGCCATGTCTAAACATCGCGTGTCTTGTACACCCAGAGGAAAGTAAAGATTTACCAGAGAGAAGGGAGAGCATCCAGGCAAGGTGATGTCTAAAGCGAAAATTTCACATTCGGGGGATATACTTTTGTACGAAGTTTTGATCTTTGAACTAATTTTATTATTGACAAAGAACGCTAAACCTCCACCTTTGGATGGGCGATCCAGGCGAAAAGACCGGAAATTAGGTAGGTAAAACGAATTATGTGCTGACAGCCACGTTTCTTGCAGTGCAATAATGTCTGGATTGAATTTACAAGATAAATACAATAAATCTGTACTAGCTGAATGAATAGATCGGCAGTTCCAATGAAGAATTTTGATAGAACCTATCATTTTGACAGAATTGTTTCGGCAACTACCTTATCTAAAATGCTGTCTTTAAGAAAATCGCTCTTCGATAGGTTCTCCTTCTGGTATTTTTTGTTTTTTGAATGTTTTGAAGAGCCAGTATTTTTGGAGACAGGGGATCGAGTGCGCTTTAGGGATTTGATGTCCATGTCCATATCATCATAATCCTGATCATCCTCTAGTATGTCTTCACCTATCCTCTGGTTGTCTGTACAAGAGGGCCCTGCAGCCTGTACCCCTGAAGGAGATGACTCTGCGTCTGCTTCACTTGGTGGGAGAGTTACGTTGTCTTGGGAAGTATCCTTCATATCTCTTGGTGTCCCATATATTTGCGTCAACTGAGTGGCTACAATATGAGATAAGGAGTCACAAAGGGTGGTGGCCAGGCGATCTATAGCTTTCTCCATCGCTTTTTCAATCATGTCTGCAATGGACACTGAAAGAGAAGCTTCTAAAGTTGCATTATGACGGGCTGCAACACCAGCATATCCCTGGGTTCTTGCCTGAATTTCAGCGATGGCGTCTTTTCGTGAACAGCGTCTGCGATCAACAATTTCCATAATTTGAGTCTCCCGCGCTTTGGCTGAGCAATTAGCGTTATCTGCGCAGTGCTGCTCATGACAAAGACAACACTTTTCTTCAGTGCAATTGCATTCATTTGCAGTATGTGCCTCACCACATTTTCGGCATCTGGGAGCTGACCTACATCCTTTTAAAGTGTGTCCATAGCGCCAACATTTCTGACACTGGAGGGGACGAGGTGACAGTTGTTCGACTCTGAATATTAAAGGCCACGCCTTGATTTCAGTGGGGCGAATCGACCCGGCAAATGTGACAATTACAGACTCAGTAGGGATCTTTGTCTGTTCTACAACTCGTGAGCATCTATAAACTGCAATAGCACCTGCCTCAGAGAACATCTCTAGGACCTCAGCTGGAGTCATGTTGATGTCTACGCCTCGGACAATACCTCTGACGCATGCTAGGTGAGGAGGAATGAAGGCGCTCACCGGATTGGTAGCGAACATCGAGCATTTAAGTAAGTCTTTGACACAGAGCTGGTCAGGAGAAAAGCAGACAATGCCTCCCTTGCCAAACTGCCGGACCTCTGTGATGGTGTGATAGTGAGTTGTCGCTGCTTTGAGTTCCGACTGGATCACTTTAGGGTTTTTCATCTTAATGACTCCGTCGTTGCTTGGGACTAGGGCCACAGGAACGGAAGCGACGCCATTGCGTAGGAACTGGTCCACTGGTAGCTCCTGCGGTGAAAGAGAAGCAGACCAGAGATAAGTCCCTGGTCCAGGCGAAGAAAGCGGCATCTGTCTGGATTGACTAGCCAGAAGGGTACTAGCTAATCAATGCTAAGGCTTTAGATACGCCTATCCAAGAAGATATTCAGTAGAGGCTACTCAGATTTCAGCCAAACCCCCAGAGCAAGCAAGCGTGCGAGCGCACAGCGATCGACAAGTCCTCTATCTTCTACTTCTTCTTCTTTTTATTCTTCTTCTTTTTTCTTGTCTGGTTTGCCCATGCAACCACGCATGAATGACTTCCTTAGACAAGACTAATGCATTTGGATGTATCGCGTTGATGAACAGCGGCGATATCAGAAGCAAAGAGCTTTTCAATCAACGCAATAGTGAACTAATTACCTTGATGTGTGCATGCTCATACCTTCAAATAAATAAATAAATAAATAAATAAATAAATAAATAAATAAATAAATAAATAAATAAATAAATAAGCATGATCCCGCATCCCTCTGCGAGTATGCTTCGCTGCGTATGAAGCGCGCGTCCCAGTGAAGAGCACGAACTGGTTCAGCGGGCAACTGGCGCCACCACGCGATTCCTTCGCGCACTGCGGGCGTGGCAGTGAAGTGTACGAGCGGGCTTGTGTGGCTCAAAGAAGCATTGTCACGCATTGTTTTCTTTACTTTTTGATCCATGTACAATGTTTCAGTGTGATATGCTTACTTATAGGCTTGTTGAACGAGTGGTTTGAGCCTATTAACTTAAACGAAAATGTGAGCAAGGCGAGTAGCGGTATTAAGTATTGAGCACTGAGCGCAGTGGCCTAACAAATCTTTGCTTCTTTTCCGACGTGCCATAGGCAGGGGGAGTTTAAGAACTACTTCCGCTAAGCCAAGAACGATGAAGTTCACAGCTGAACTTTCGCATAAGCACCAGTTGACATGTAAACAATAAATGGTATACGAAACGCAATGCAATGAATATTGAAGCTGTTACATGCAGCGCGGTAACCGTTGGTCAAACGGTCAAACCATGTGTCGCGTCAACTCCTTTTTGTGGCCGTTGTTTTTCCACTCCAATTTCAAGTATCCCTTACAGCACCGTACTACGTTACAAAAGGGGGAATAGTAAAATTATTTCACTTTATTTTATTTATTCATCCTTTGTTATGCCCGATGTCACTGATTGTATCGATTTCAAGCTACATCGCACCGAGCATGCATCGCTGCGTATTCTCTGCTAATTTCCCGCATGATTTCGCACCAATTTTCAGAGTGAATGTACCTCAAGGTAGCTTAGCAGCCCTCAGCACACGTGACCCCCCTTCACATCGGGAATATTCAGCAACGAACGATGCGTGATACCAAAAAGAACAGACTCAATCAAAGTTATCTTTACGTTTGACTAATCTTAGTTCACGATGAACCCAGCCTATGCTAAGTAGTTTGGTGCAATGTGCTTCCAGGGTCGTGGCTAACTACATCCTCTGGCGCTTCATATCGAAGCTGGTGGGCAGCCTTGACAAAAGGTTTGTGGACAAGCAGCAGGAGTACTACGGCGCCATCTACGGCACCCAGTCGACTCCTCCGCGTTGGAAGAGCTGCACGCTTCTCGTCAACAAGAAGATGGGCATGGCCGTCGGAGCACTGTTCGTGCGCCGACACTTCAATGAGCAGAGCAAAAAGAAGGTGCGCCAATGAACCTGATCCTTCGTTCTTTGCCCAAGTCACCCCGATGCAGTATTCGTTATTAAGTCTATATTTTAATGTGAAGGACTGACCTTGTTCATTTTGCACAATTAAAACTTATAAAAGCTACACAGAAAATATAAGGCGGGACGCGTGCGCACGGATGGTGGGGGGGGGGGGGGGGGCAGGAGTATTGACCCCCCCTTCTTCCCTAGGTACATCGGAGGGGGAGCGTGAAGTCTGCCTCATAAATTGGCCTAATAGGAAGATGGGAGGGGGGGGGGGGGCGCTGCGACGAACAATCACCCCGTTCCTTCATCCTGAAGCAGAAACTTGCGCACACCTATGATGGGACCTAAATGCCATACATCCCTGACGGCCCGGTCTGATATTCATCTGCGCTACGGGACCATAAACCAGCTCGCCCAGCTAGGTCTATGGCACCGCACTTCACAGGGCCTCAATTATTATAGCCGGCTCTCGCTGCAAGAATCGCAGTTATTGCGCAAGGTAAATACTCGTGGATTTCTTGAGGTGTTATCAGATAACATTGCCTACGTTTTCGATAATCCCGCGCTTACTTTGCACGCCTCCTTACGACTAATTCTAGGCCGAGGAAATGATCAGCGACATCAAGGCAGCCTTCTTCGAAATTCTCACGAACGTGGACTGGATGGACAATGAGACCAGAGAAGTGGCCAGGAAAAAGGTTCGTTTTTTTTCTTAAGTTGTTTAATTTTTTTCAAACATGCACCTTGAGGTAACTTCCAAGGTGCGTTCTTTGCGAGGGTATGCTACAATGCAGTCAGCTTGCAGAAAAAGTATCTCATATAGCTCTTCTGGCGACGTTATGAAGATGTCAATGTTGGGTTATAAAAAAACTTTGATATATTACAAGTAAATATTTATAGTCATATATAACATGCGGACAATGTTTACTAGTCTCTAAACTCGTATTGCAAGCTGATGTCATTGCATGTACATTACAGGCCGAGTTTATGACTCAGAAGATAGGATATCCTGAGTTTATATCGACGCCAGAAGAACTGGACAAGGAATACGAGGTAAGCACTTTAATAAGCGAGGGCCTTACGCTCGACATACTGATATTTTCGTTTCATTCACGCACAAATACTCAACAAATCGTGTGTTGTGGTTGTTTAGTAATATCCTTCTATAACTGCCTTACTTTACACTGCCCTAAGACTGTGTAGCGATGAAATGATAGAACAAATCATTTGTTGGCGTATTGTTTGTAACTAAGATTTTCATTTCTAGCCCGCAGTAATTTTTGCATTTTATTCGATTACTACTTAAAATCAAGCAAATCTGACAAAGCGTATATTTACACACTTCCATTTCAAATTCAACGCGTGACCACACCTTCGAAAAAAAAATAAGACAAGAATAGTTGTCTAACGAAGACGTTATTGTCTCAGGTAGAGTTCAGACCGGACACGTACTTCGAGAATATCATCAAGAGCCTTCGCCACACTGCACTGAAGATAGCAACGAAGCTTAGGAACAGCGTGGACAAAAACGAGTAAGTACGTTGGAATTGTACGAACGAAGTGGCGATGCATCGAGATATTATTAAATAAAAGTGACACCTGTATAAGCAAACACATTTTGAAACACATGTCAAAATATGAAACTTGAAACGCATGTCAGTTCAGAAGTTACTTTTTCGCTATCTTCAATAATCATTTTAATGGTTACGCAATCAGGACGTCCATACTTTTGCGCATGTTGACTTTCTGGATTCTTTCGGCTGATTTTTTTTGCTCTTTTTCCTGTGTATATAGATGGGTCACCTACCCCGCAGTCGTCAACGCCTTCTACACGAGATCAAAGAATTTCATCAGTAAGCTTCTTAATCTTTTGAGGGTCGATCTGTGACAACAGCTGCGTCATTCAAGTGTATTGTTTATTTTGGCTTGCTTTCGTGCAGGTTTTCCAGCTGGAGTTCTTCAGCCGCCTCTATACCACCACCATTATCCCAAGTACGAGCGCCGATACTCTTTAGTCCTTGTAGCCCTCGTAAAAGCTCACGATGAATATTACAATAGCGTTATAGTGCACGTTTTACATGTTCTATATTTTTTTATTTGCGCAACCAATCAGGGAAAGAAGCTGTCGAATTCACATTCCGTGTGGTGTTCCGAAAACACAAGGAAGTGAAAAAAAAAATTCCGCAGATTCCACGTACCTTGAGAATCGACGTTATGCGAATCATGCGAAGTTAAGTTGACTGTGTTGTAAGTAAGGAAACGCTAGGAAATGATGCTAAATATATGTTTAAATATTGTACTCACATACATATGTTCAACAGTCGCATATAATTTATATAACCAGTTGTTTACACTAGCGTAACGATGCCAACATCAACATGAGTGTTTGCATCAGAAGCAGTAATCTGATATGTAGCGCCTGTGCTTGCGAGGATGGTAGCCCTAGACACTGTTACATAAATCAACTTCAGTGTATGGCGCTCAAATAAACTTGGCGCTAACCCGACATGACGCCTGTGTCATAGGTGTACACGTGTTATGTTTATAAAATTAGATAGCGAGCAGTGGAACCCCCATTGACGTTTCACGAACATTAAGCCGACATAGGGTCTCTTTCCACAGCAGTTCAGAGACCTAGCGTGACTCTGATAGAACTATAGATTGCCCGAAGAATGTTGTGGTTCTATTTCTGCTGGCCCCCTAACATTTATTCCTTGCATTCATCGGGTCAACGCTGCCGATGTATAATTTTTTCTCAACGCTCTTGCCTTAAAATTACCGACATGCCTGTTCTCGCCGTTCCTGGGTAGACAAACTGTCAATCACCTGTGGCACATACCCGCATACCTGTGGCACATACCCGCCATTGGTATATAGTTATGTACCACTCGTGTCCGGCGGAAAGAGTTTGACGACGTATGCGACGGCAATGTCACATTATTTGCCTTAATGCCAGCAAGACATATTCGACAAACCATTTTACCCTCCCATGCTGATTTTTGTTCACTCCAAGGTAAGGGTGTGATCGCGTAGATAGATAGATAGATAGATAGATAGATAGATAGATAGATAGATAGATAGATAGATAGATAGATAGATAGATAGATAGATAGATAGATAGATAGATAGATAGATAGATAGATAGATAGATAGATAGATAGATAGATAGATAGATAGATAGATAGATAGATAGATAGATAGATAGATAGATAGATAGATAGATAGATAGATAGATAGATAGATAGATAGATAGATAGATAGATAGATAGATAGATAGATAGATAGATAGATAGATAGATAGATAGATAGATAGATAGATAGATAGATAGATAGATAGATAGATAGATAAAGTGGTTGCCGTAAGAAAAGAAATGCTTCGCATTTGAACTCTTCTTATTGCACAGTTGTTGTTTTTTTACTTTGAAAAGAGTCACAAATAGATGCGTAGTATATATTATAATGAATACATCTATAAAAGAAGCGAACTCCGAATCATTCAAATATTGTGGACATGCGCTGTCAACGACCTCATATACTTAAAAGTTGTGCTTGGAGTTAAGAGGCTCTTAATTTCTACACCCTTAAGAATTATCGCTTGCGAGTCGTTGCGCCAAAATGTAACTGGGCGACTCTGTCATTGAGCCTTTGTATTGGCTGCAAAAAACGGTGAAGTAAGGTGCGGTGCATCAATGCAGTCAATTGGTTAATTAGCTGTTGATGTCGCTTCTTATTCCAAGGTCCGTCAATTACGGTGGCATCGGTGTCGTCATTGGTCACGAGATTACCCACGGCTTCGACGACAAGGGTATGTACGCAATTTAGTTGTTTTTTTTTTTTCTTGAAGAACGAAAATAGATTTATCGTACTTTGTATTCTTCGCTTATGCACCTCAAACACCGTGCGCATGTCAAACACTAAACAACAGCACTTGGGTATGTCGTTTTTTCGGAATCGGCTTCAAATTGCATACACTCAGTTCGCTATGCCTTACGGTTTGCGAAAGCTTTTTTTTTTTTGTCGACAATTTTCAGGAAATGATCTCCGTAGCCAGAATTTTGTGATCAACTGCGTTCGTGTTACTTGTTCCAGGGCGTCAGTTTGACCAATACGGCAACCTGAAGCAGTGGTGGAAACCTGAGGCGCTCAAGTTGTTTCACTCCAAGGCGCAATGCATGATCGATCAGTACAGCCGATACGTTTTGCCTGAAGTCAACATGGCTGTAAGTGATTATCCACCCGCAATAATTGACATAGTTTTTTTTTTTTCAGGGCAATGTTTTATGCCAAGGGTCAGACTCGTGGCTTGCACATGGCCATGTTCTTCCACATTTTTTTGTACAATAAGTACGCTCGTAAGCTATACAGGTATATGACTGGGGTAAAGCATTGTTTTTATGAAGCCTCACATCTGGTCACCATGTGTTGAAGCACAACCCTGAAATGGATTGTCGGAGCTAACACGAGAAAGATCCAGCCCCGACAGCGTTCGGTTTTCGAACTGATTGTTTTTATTATCGCGCTGCACCCGCCGTGCGGCCCACTACTACTTCCTTGACGAGGGCCGCAGCGCTACAGAAGTATTTCAGAATTGTCGTCTAGATTTTATACTCTTTTTGGATATCGGAATTGACATGTTGGATAAAATACTGGCCCCAAATCTTTCTCAGAAAGGACACGTATATCAGATGCGGGAAAAGTTTTTTTTTTCTTTTCAATTGTGCGGTTTGCTGACAATGGTAGGGTTGTCTGACCTTCACTCTTATATTCGTCACTGACTTTGCCCTAGCGGTGCTCAAGCCTATGTATACGCTTCGCTGTCTGAGATGAATTTGAGACCCCTGCCCCATCCTAACGGTCAAGCTGCACTGGTAAATGCTCTGGTGAATGGTACGACGTGACAGTCATGCTGCGATGAAAAATATGTACCGTATAAAGGAGGGCCAAGGTGATATACTCTACACAGCCCGGTCCGCATTTAGCGCCTTCTCAGTGACACAGTTTTGAAGGAAAGGGCGGTTACTTTAGATGATGCCTGCCATTCGTCATCCCATGCAACATGCAGCGCAGAATGCAATCACGAGGTGCACCAGAAAACATTTAGTAGTACATCCAGGTAGCATAAACACAAAGATAGCTCAGCGCATGAGTCTATAAGAAAGATAGCTAGATTTAAGACACCGAAGATAAACTTGTGCTCAAACGAACACAGGTGCTTAGAATTAGAGATCCGTGATACACTCGGAATTTTCTGCATCACAAAGACGAGTAATTATTCAGGCACATTTACAGGGTGCTAACGCGCCAGCGGTGCGAAGACTGAGAAAACAACGCAGCCTGGTGGCGTTCCCCTTCTTAATCTCTTCTCTTCATTCTAACATCAGTCTTCTTCAGCAACATCTATCCCACATCCTTGGTGTACAATACTATACGTGTGTACGTCTGTTCTTGTATATAGTGTGTTGCTTGTGAGTGCAGCTGACTTGTACCTTGCAGCATGTTGAAAGCTGAGAAGTACGTACATGCTTTGAATCGCAATTAAAATAATTGGAAAGCAGCGGAACGTAGATCTAAGCTAAAACGCGAACTTCTTAAGCTTTCTGTTATATTGATTTCGCACATATCGTGAGCTCTCACTGACATCAGTTGTGATCAAAGTCTCTGACCTGCGCGTCTGTGGTGCTGTGTCCAGGTCAACGGTGTGAATACCCAAGGGGAAAACATCGCTGACAATGGAGGTGTCAAGCAAGCGTTCAAGGTAAGCGTTGGTCTTTCTCCTCTTTTCAATTTAACGGGTAGCAAGATTGGGTTATCCAATAACGTAATTTCACTTTCAAAGGTACAGCTAGAAAATTCAGCAGGCTAAATTATAGCACAAAAAAGTGTAACTTGAACTTCTCGTGTAAGGTGTTCTTCATGTAGGAACAAAAAAAAAGTTAAGGTAGTTACGAAAATAAAAATATTAAGCCGTAACACAGATATGTTCGTTCCGAGCCGTCAATCGAACCAACACCTTCGATTACACCATCTCCCACTAGAGGAAACCATGAGCGGCATACCATGCATGGCATGGGTTGACTAAGTCCCGTTCATCACGTGTCCCTTGCCTGATGTTAACGCGTCCTTTCAAGTGGAGCACTGTATTTTCTGATGCTATTACTGGCCCCGAACTCTTCTTGGAGCATACCACGCGGGTTCATCGCCATGCCACGCGGGAGCACGTGGGCCCATAGCGCGTCGGCAAAATCTCCTTCCCCGACGCCATCACGTGATTGCTGAGAGAGTGTAAGGGGGAGAGGCCACAGCCTCTTGCACAACCACTTACGCAGGCCTGAATGAGTTAGCGCCTGCCAGAGCATTCTGACTAGGATACAACGCGTTAGTTCATCGCACGTCCGCAGAATCTCGTTCCCCAACGCCATCACATGATTGCTGAAAGAGTGTAAGGGGGAGAGTCCACAGTGTTACCAGCCCTTTACACAAGCCGGTACGTGCTAATGCGTGAGCACGTTTTGCCAAGGCTTGGACCAGCTGTTGCACATGCGCTGTAAGGGGAGCCACGCACAATTTAACTCCCCCTTAGGCTGCTTTGCATCGAAACGTTGTTCAAAACATGCAACGGCTTTCAATAAAGTTGCGGACAATAGTTTAGCTGTACCGCTGGGAGCCAAATGTGAGAAACGGAAAGTAGAGTATCATGTCTTCAAAAGATCTACTCACCTGAACATGCATGTAATATGGCACGAACGTGTTCAAGGGTACTCATTATAAGTATTAGTCGCTCGTATGATATTACGATAAATACTTCACATGTAAGTTTGTACTTTAAACCACTGAAACAGCAGGTCTCATTGCAGTAAATAATTTGAGACCTCCCTCTTTAGCTAAAAAAATGTGTATCTCTATTTTGACTTTAAAAAATGTGATTCCGAAAAAAAAATACAGCTGACACTTGAAGAGCTGTTCGTTCGTTTAAGCATACAATGTACCCACTGCAGTTGAGGAACGGTTATAATTGTTGTTTTCCCGCTATGGCATATGACTGTTCACTTTCCCGTCTTCCCCTGTGTAGTTCAGTAACACGACACGTTGACAGCTGACCTTTCTATCTTCTTATAACGTATCTTTATTCTTTATTCATGAAATACCCGCAGGCCCCGAGAGCAATAGAGCGGGGGGGGGGGGGGGTGTTACATGAATGAATGACATAGATCACCGTACGAAATACACCTTTGTTCACACACATAACACAGTTATTTTCACACATAAATACATCTTCGTTCAGCTTACAGCACGGGAGAACAGCATTGAATAAAATACATCTTCATTCGCACTATGTACTTGCTTTTCAGTTAGATTATTCCACTGTTTAATTGTTCAAGGAAAAAAATGAATCCCTTCCTCCTTCTCTTCCTCACCCCGCTAATCACAACGCCGAAAAGTTATAACATTGCGCTTCTGAAGTATAGTACCGCTCGCGCTAAGCAACGTGCTCTGCTCGCTGCCCAGGCATACAAGAGCAGCGTGGAGCGCTGGGGTCCCGAACCGCACTTGCCGGGCCTGAACCTGACGCACGACCAGCTCTTCTTCCTCACTTACGCCCAGATCTGGTGCGGCACCACGAGGCCAGAGCACGCCGTCAACACCATCCGCACGGGAAACCACAGCCCGGGCCGCTTCAGGTGTGCCACACGATTCTAGTCGCCCATCTGCGCTCACTGATCTCAGATTATTCGGCGAGAATGTTTAAGCCAACCCTTCATACAGTGTCAAAAACGCCGAGTCGAGATGCATTCATAGTCCCTTTTGTAGTTTTGAAAGGTCTTGAGGACATAGTACAAAATAAAAATAAACAAAAGCTGGCCTAACATTGGTCTTCGCCAACAATTCACTTTGTCTTTTTTGAGGCTTCAAGATTTCAGCCAAGACTAACAATCACGCAGTTCAGATCCACTGCGCCACTCGTGGCTTGGGATCGCATTTATTATGCTATACCGCATGGACATCCGTACTCATGCAAACGGTTGATCTACGAAGGGTATATGAAAGGATAGGAGTATATTCAGTGAGATCGTATAGGACAAGTGTACTGACAAAAAGGGGTAGTCATGTAAGCCAGTCATTCTCCTGTGCCGCAAGAAGTCTGTTCATGTCCTACAACACTGTACGCTTCTCCTTCACGCAGGGTGATCGGCGTGGTGTCCAATTCCGCCGACTTTGCGAAGGCCTACCACTGCAAACCTGGCAGCCCCATGAACCCAATTAAGAAATGCGTCGTCTGGTAGAAGACGAAGAATACAGCATACCGCATAAGTGTCGTTGTTACGAGCCTGAACTTTTGCACCGGGACTTTTTACCGCGGACGCTCATCGTGCTTCTGACCATCGTCGCCACGACAAGGACACGTCCCGCGCAAGTTCCGTCTCCACGTCAACAGTCGTCCGAAGCTACCCACCCCAAACACACCTTTTTTCCCCACCTCGATCGCTTTCCCAGTGCTCGCGTCGCCGCAACAGAAGTTACACCCAGCCTCGCACGAACGATTCAGCGTTTTGATAACTGCCTGAAGGCGTGTGCTTTCCCAGTCTAAGCCGGCCGTTGTCACAAATAGCTATTCGGCGTGAAAGATGGGAAGGCGAGCTGATGCGAAAGAAAACAAAAAAAAATACCACACTAAAAATACCATCTATGCGCCATGTTTTCTTTCATGATGAATGCGTACGAATTGGCTCAGTTATGGTTTACCCAAGTTTCGTTATTCGACGCTTTTGCACTCATCAACCTACAATCTTATCATGATTTCATTTATGAGGCTGCACATTTTTCGCGATACAGAGACGTAAAAGTACGTAAAGGACGTGAACATTTTGACGTTTTTGCTCTTTGTCATTAGCAGCAATTTACATGTAAACTTACCGTCCTACGTCATTTATGTAACCATCGGCGCAAATGTTGCACATCCTTAAGCGTAAAAATGCGCGCAGTTAAAAGAATTACCTTGGCGGGAATGACACGTCGACCACGACATCTTGTGGTGTCCAGAAGCGGTAACGAACCGCTTGCATCAGTCATATCCCAACCACCATCTCGGAGGACTCGTTAGAAGGCAGCCCTCGCATCTTTACTTTATTTCAGAAAGTGAGCGAACGGTAAACAAATGGGTTCACTAATAGCTTAATGTTCGAGGTGCACCAAAACGAGACAGCTTATTATTAAACATAGAATTAAGGTTGCCCGTCGATATACTTGTGCTGCCAACAAGGGTGGACTTCCAATTACACAATCTTGTTTACAGAATTCCGAAAAAGCAATGTGTTAGGCAAATAAAATGACGTCATGAATTCGTCATATACCAGCGAATGACGTCGATAACACCACAATTCAAAGCACTATGAATCGTTGTGATGTATTTATAGGCATATCGATGGTAAAAGTCTGCTCTGGAGGGCGAAGTCAAGTTTCACCATCACTGGAAGTGATGGACGCATACATGGCGGTTCTTGTTCATGATCCTAAGTTCTGGAAATAATTACTGGTAATTACTTGTTCTATTAACTACCTTTCTTCTCTTTTATTGTACATGAGTTCATACAAACCTTGCCAAGGGTGCCAAAGATACTTCACGTATTCATTTAATGTGAAAGGAAGGAAAAAATAGGTTATATGTACATCACAAGTATGAGATAACCATTCCGAAGTACAATTTTATGTTCGAAGACGAGGCCTGATGAGGACGACCCTTCGATGATGCTAATGAACTGATATTTCTTATTTTCTTGTTATGTGGTTCAGCTTGCCAGTTTAGTGTTTGTGTTCCCGTATATAGATTTAAATCGATGCCGCAGTTAGTAAGTTCAAACGCCATCATATTTTACTCCATTAACAATGTTTTGTTTATAATGTAAATGCGCAAAAAAAAACGAACAGAAACACGAAAGTAGATAAATGGACAGAGAAGGTTTTCGTTCGTTTTTTATGCAGTTACATTATGGATTATTACTTACTCGATCGACTTACCACTCTTCTGAATGTTTTGTTGCTGTGTTGTAATTTGTCGCTTGGTACGCTCGCACACCTAGTCTGTAGGTTGAATTGTTTAAGTTGAAATGAGTATGGAATGGAAAGACAAACATCTTTTTAACAGAGTTTTCTTGTTGCTAAACTTGTACCTTAAACGAGACGCATCACCATTTTTCTGTTATGTCACTTTCTCAAAGTCTTATTTCGAAGAAGTTCACTACTTTGAGGGACTTATTTAGTGTCCTGCTTTCTTCAACTTTTTTTGCCCTTTCGTGATCGGCCTTGGTTAACCGTCCTTTCTTTCTTTTATCCTTCTTCTCTCTCTCCCGCCTCCTACATATCTCTCTTGATTTATGCAGCCGATGGTTAGAAGCAATGCCTTCTAGCCAAGTAACAAAACCTATTTCTGAATATGAGTACGAACAAGTGATCTGCGTGACACTGAAATGACAGTTTGTTTTCACTTTTTTCAACGACTTCGTGCTATCTTTTTTGTTTGTTTTTGTTTTTGTTGTATTTGCTGTATCAGTCAAATTCGCCTCGAAAACTAGCAGCCGTAACGAAAAAAAAGTGGTTATACCAATGTTCAAAAACGTATTGTCATTGGTTGACTTGCATTGTTACACGACTTCAATTTGATTCACAGCATGCTCCCTCAGTTTTTTTCCTGAGATCTGAGGTTCATCAGAGTCAGTGGCAGCAATCCCAAGAACCACGAAACTTGCCTTTCTATGTATCTCTCCGATGTTGCCACAACATTTACGTTTATTCTTTTCCCGCCTTCATAAATTTACCATTTCTTTCATTGTTTGATTTTTTGCGCTGTCATCACATAAATTGCAAGAAAAGCAGTCTTAATTTTTATGTCAACAAGTTGTTATCCAGTTTTTGTTGTTCTTGGTTGTTCTTTTTTGTTATTGTTAAGCCGTTTTCATGTTTGTGTCATTTACATACAGAACGAAATCGTCTATATTATTCCACATATCATTTCCCTTATACATCTATGAATGGGTAAAACGAAGATATAAGCTTACGCTAGTATATACACAACCCCGGTGGCATAAATGTCATTTCACCATGAAAACAGCCCTTACACAAAGCACGCGATTCATCTCCGCTAGTTCTGTCTTGATGTTTTTGTCATTATTTCATTGTTATACATCAAATGCTTTAAAACTGTCAAATAGTCTCCCCACCACGTTTCTTGCTCCTACAATCATTCGGAAAATCACCCGTTTGTAACTCGCACAGTGCGATGTCATACGGACAAAGTTCTAATGACATTTGTGCGTAAAGCGTACGGAAAGGTGGCATATTTGCTGATCATAAAAAAAAGTCACAATAATGTCAATGATATGTGTGGTATTTGTTTTATTTGCTACAAAAAACTGAAATGTCCTAGTTATATGTTTTTTTAACCTTTGGTCACCATACTGCTTGGTTCTTAGCAATTGAAACGTAATGATTTACCTACAGTTGCTTCGTAATGATACTTCAGGAAATCGGAAACCTTGGTCCCTCAATGTGACAGCATTTGGGCCCTAAACAATCACTCATCGCTCATTGGCGATGCGAAAATGTGCCGGCTCCCAAGCAGGCCAGCAGTCGCAATTGAATTGCTGAGCACTGTACACGTTGCATTTACCTATGAACAGACTGGAGGTAAATTAAACGTTTTGTCGTCGTATATAAAGATTCACTAAATTGGTATGAGGCAAAACAAAAAGTTAATAAAAAATAACACTTCACTTTATCACGAAGTATAACGCAGATGTGATTCACAGTAGCACACAATAGAGACTGCAGTTACCGTATACTGTGCGAGATGAACGAGGGAGTCATTCCGGTCATTACATCTGCAAAACCACGCCGTATCCGCAAGCAATCATTACATGTCTGTAGAAGATATACATAAGCATTCATCCACGCGCTTTACAACACGTGTTGAAAAATTCGTTCAGAAACCTTCTTTTCATATGTACCTGTTACCTTCTTCACGTGCAAATAAAGCGCTTGATTTGTTGATTCCGCCTGTGGATGTTCTTGAAAACGGTCATTTTTTTTTTCTTTGGCCAGCCTTCAAGAAATCGCGGACCGTGCAAGCTTTTCAGTTGAACGAAACTTCGTAACTAATTCTTTCAGTTTAAAGAAAACAATGTTATCACAGCGAGCAAGTTGGAAACCTTCCCCGAGTTCACGTCGATTCCACTCCAATAAAATAAAAAATAGCTGTGTTTAACAATACTAAAAAACGTGTCTGGTCTCACAGAATATATGTGAGTCGACATGCTAAACATGACTGACTTCTGCTTCGAGACCAAAGGTACAAGTAGCCGATAAAAAGTCGATGTATGGTATGGTATCAGGGGCGCAGGTACAATTTTTCTCGGGGGGGGGGGGTGCATTTGCGTTATATAAAGTGAGGACCGGGCAGGCAGAGGTGGTCTAGTCTCATTTTGGGCTCTGTATGCCATGGCACATGATCTTTTGTTGCGCTGTGGATGACGGGACGAGGACGATACAGGGACTACAGGAGAAGTGGTGCGCAACACCACGGGGCGGGACAGGACAGCAGTTGCGCACCACTTCTTCTATAGTCCCTAAATCGTCCTCGTCCCGTCATCCTCAGCGCAAGGAGATATCACGAGACACCTCCAACGAGCCCAATTCACCACTCTGCTGAATGCCACAGCAAAAAGAAAATTGGGAGGGGAGAGGAGGCAAGGGCCGGGTGTTTCACATCTGGCTACGCCACTGTATGTTATACCATGGCATGGCATGGGGCATAGTATGGCATTGTATGGCATGGTATAGCATATAGTATATCACACAAACATGTGCAGAAATTCTACAAATAATGGTAAAGGCGGGCATAAAGCTGCGCGAAAAGCAGCTTGACTGATCCCACCACCCCCTTCACGCAGCAACAAGAACATAGTCTGGCATAAAATTATGATCAAACAACTATAGGTGAGCCGAAAGGCGATCCTCTTTGCTGGGGACATAAAAAGCAATTAGTCACTATTAACTTCAAAAATTAGCTATACTCGCTTGTTAAATATGTTGCTAAAAGCATGTGGTAATGTGCGAACATACTAGATTGTACTCGTTCGGCTTATAGTTCATGAGAACTGTAAGATGTGCGCTGGCCTTCATGGTTGCGCATTCGCAGACGACAAAAGGCACTCGTTAAAAGCTGACGTGAAGGTTCGTGGCTTTTAATTAGCTGACAATGTTTTATTATTGTGTTCTGCTTCAAGTCGAGAGAGAAGATGTGGTGGAGCTTACGTTGTCGTCCTTCGCCTCTAAGGTTACGACACCTTAGAGGCGAAGGACGACAACGTCACAGTCCTCTAACCATATTTCTCACCTAAAACAAAGAATATTCGCCGTTGCATTTCATAACTGCCAGTGATAGGAAACGACGCGGAGAAGAGATCATATCCTCGAATTGTTTTTGGCTGTGAGAATGAAAATGCAATACTGTCAAACACGCACATACGAAACCGAAATATGACGAAGTATTTGGCCACATTGGACAGTTGTAAAATCCCCGGAAATACATATTCGATATAAAAGATATGTTTTACATTATCCTACTCTGAAGCAGTGCAAATGCCAAAGTGGAAGTAAAACGGACGCAACAAACACTTGTTGCCCGTCTGACTTCGTCTTTGTTGTATTCGCTGCTTGAATCTATAAAATGACACCCTACCAACCATACGGCCAAGCCAACTATATATTTTTATATGTACAATCGACTACATATCAAGCTCCCTTGTGACCCCCTCCCGATTCTATATATCTGGATTCAACTGTTAAGTAAGAACAGTGACAAACCAAGCATTGACAATGTGCTCGTATCCTACATGTGTGGAACTCCTTCACCATCAGCGCAGTGAATCCTGAAAGAAGTGCATGGTCGTTTACTCGTAGGCTTCTTGCGTATAATTCACGAAGTCGTATGTATGACAAAGAGAATGTCGTAGCTCAATTGATGCTTCCTGCGACCCCCCAAGCATCAAGCATGCCGTGTCGGCGCATATTTGGAGCACGTCGTCCTGGTAAAACGGGAGCGTCAAAAAACGGTACGACGTCGAAGGACGGCACAGCAGCTTCCGGCCTTTCTTCGGCGACTGTTGGCAGCAACGACAACGACGTCGATCATCGTCGCTCAACGCCACGCTGCGCCGCGTTGGCCCGACGGGGGGGGGGGGGGGGACGACTCGCCCGGCTGGCTCTCTCCCCACACCGTACCTACAGCGATGCGTGGGCCTACGCGTCCGATAAGATAAGCAGTCGACGTCGTCTATCCAGCGAAGGTGATTGTGCGTGCCACGGCCGTGTTATTCATCCGTTATATCGCGGACGTGTCGCCCTACGGCAGGACTTCTGCGAGCATCGCATTCTTCAAGACGGTGCACCGAATTCACACCAACCCCACGCGAAGAATGAAAAGGCTCCGTGACTGACGGCGGGCATCGTCTCGAAGGCGAGCGAGGGAAGGAACTTACCTGAGTAACGGTACTGCACGGGCCCCGAGAACGCTTCGTTGCCTGACTAGTTTTGTGCAGCGCCTTGTGCTCTCCGCGTGTATATAGGTCGCACAAATCCATGTGCTGAAGCGACAGAAACGCAGTCGACGTCGTTTCCACGAGTGGAACTGAACGCTCTTTGAAACCGCACCCATTTTAAACCGACCTTATCGTGTGAGAGTGCGTGTCGTTTGTGTGCCTGTTATTCATTGTACAACGCAATATGGTGGACACTGTAGCGCTGTTGTGAACTGATACGCCAGGCATATTCTTCAGCGCTGCGTTGAGCACAAAATAAGGACCATGAAGATCCTTGTCCGATCGCAAGTGATAACCTATTGAATGCCATTTGCCAACATGAGAGGATAACTCGTGTTTTGCGCATGCTGTATATTTGAGTTACAGGCTTCTAAGCGAAATAATACAGCGTGTTGAGTAGCGTCGTTTTATATCAATGAAAGGCATTGTGGAGTTTAATTCCTAATTACTGTTTCATTTAAGCACATCATTGATATTTAAGTAAACGAGTCTTGACTGGAACATCCGTCTTGCGTTTCGTTGAAACACTTCATCGCGAGAACTGTTATACCACGTTGGCACGAACAGGAAACGTTTACGTCTGTGTGTTCTACGAGTGCCTTTCGTCGCTTCAAGTGGAATCTCCTCCCGTTTTGTGATTACATCGCTACGACTTGCAACTTTTAGCGTCTAGTCACCACACGTACTCCTGTGTGACGCGACGCTAGTGTCTGACCCGAACGAGACATGTTTACTTCAAGCGCACGCGGTCCAGCGGCTCCCTCAAGACAATGGATTACGGCGTTGTTGACGGCGACAGCCTGTTGCTTGTCGCACAAAGTGGTGGGTGCCGTTAGGCACCAATTTACGGATCCCGGCTTTTTGGGTGACCGCACTACAATAGTGGAGCTCTTCGAATGGGCCTGGCCCGACGTTGCCCAGGAGTGCGAAGACTTTCTCGGACCGTTCGGTTACGGAGCCGTGCAGGTGAGTATAAAGAAATGCATGCTGCTGGTATTTAACTAGAAAGTAAAACTTCACGAACATTTAATGAAAAGTTCCGCTGAATGATAAAAGTATAAGTAATACTGCTGTTTGCAGATAACACTGTGTCGTAGCCATCTTTGATCCTGATAGAGGCCACAGCAGTGTCCTTGTTGTGCGATTCTTCAAACGATTCAAATAGAATTCGCTACTTCCGAAATAAACGTATATTATTAGGAAATTTCAGAAACATTTTCATTCGGTTCGCACATAATTCAAAAGCTTAAGAAGAAACTGAGTCACCAAGTATGAAACTGCAGTTCTACATTGCGATATCGTTACAAGTTTGCAAGATACGCCAATTACGGCGTATAAGCACACGCGGAATAATAATTACGAGTATGCGGAAGACGGCTGATTGGTTAGGAGATGTCTTGCTAGACCACATTTCACAACCACTGCCGCGTTGCAACATACGCTCGTTCGAGCTTGCCCTTTTCAGAGCACGTGACGATTCTGTCTATAGATGAGGCCGATATTGCTGACAGGTGTCCCCACCAAGCGAGAACGCATTTCTGCTCTACACGACCCCTGGCGGTGTGAACGTGAGGTCCTGGTACGAGCGCTACGAGCCGGTCAGCTACCGCATCGCGTCGCCCAGCGGTGACCTGCAGGAATTCGCCGACATGGTGCGAAGGTGCAGGGAGAGCCACGTGAAGTATGGCCGAGTGTTTATCGCTGATTTCTTCTTAGCGACTAGAGACGTTATTAGGCAGAATTTCCTCAATATCAATGATTTGAAAGGCGAGCATACTTTCTACCGAAGAATATAGAGTAAAGAAAACACACGGAGGCAACGAGATAGGCTAATGGGCAGAGCATAGACCTACATGGAGTATGAACCTCAACCTCTCCACGGCAAAGCAGTTAGAACGGAACAGAACAGTTATCCAATGTGAGTTCGAGAATGACAAAGACAATTTACAGTCCATTCAAAGGAAATACCTTAGACGCGCGCGCGTGTTTGCATGGGTTCTGATGCGATGACATTGCAGAAGTGGTTAACTGGGCCGAAACGGTCATGGCAAGCTTTTGGCCACCACCCTTCAAACCACCGGCAAATTAAATTTACCGACCTTGCTATGCCGTCTATAAAGTTGTTTCCCTCTCTGCACAAAACAATTATCGGGCTTTCTTTGCAACGGTAGAGTACTCACAGGAGCTCAATCCCAGATGACCCAACATCAAAGGAATTAGAGTGAGTGGTCATAGCTAGAGTGTCATTGTACTGTGAGCTCGCAATACGTTTCATGTATAGCTTTAATGTATAACATCTAAGTTATTAGGTGCAGTGTTTATTTGCGAAACTTCTTTGACAAGCATTCTGGTGTCCGACGTACATCACCAAGTTAACCTCATTGTCTACTGACGAGCGGCCGCGTCTAAACCCGGCCATATCATCTGGATAGATCTCTTAGTACTCTAAGTAGCACTCCAGACGCGTTAGTATGTTAATCTCCATTATACTTCACACGCAACTAACATGCGCGATGGAGGCACAGGAAATGTGCAGAGCGACTTGCTAGCTTTCAGCTCTCTCTCATCGTTCATTCCAATTTCACGTTTCCTCACCACTGGATAATCAACCAGGCATGTTCATGGCTAAACCCCTGGCCTTTCACACTTTGTTTTCTTCCTTTCTTCGTTCCTTACTCGACAAGCTCAGATTGCGATATTGGTAAGTGACTAGATATATACCACGTAGCAGGAAGGGTCAGTGGCTAAAGTTAACTTTGATCAGGCAGGCAGTTGGCGCCTTGTTTTTTAATGTTCACGCTCTCGTCTTCTCATTTTCTTGCGTACTTGAGCATGTACTCCGATACGAATAGTCGGTATGTTTTTATCGGTATTATCGTACATACGACCACTGCGACAGGGTGTTCGTGGACGTGGCGCTGAACCACATGACGTCGAACATCGGCAGTGGCTACGGCTACGACGGAACCGAGTTCAACTCCGAAGCATTCGCCTATGCGGGTGTCTACAGCGCCAAGGACTTCCATTCGCGCGCTGACTGCGGGACAGCCAGTGGCTTGGTTGAGGACTACTCCAACGTCGTACAGGTACGCCCAGCAACGGGACCTCCATACGCGCTTTCAAGTACAGGCAAACCTTGTTGCACTACAGGAAAAAGAGGAGTCGTTTGACTGTTTTGTAAGGTCTCACTTGTATACGACTCTCTAAATAGAAGAGACGCTTGAGCTATCTTTGGTGATCATTATACTTTTGTCGGAAAGGCGTGGCACACGTAAGAGAGTTGAGGAGTGTAAATAAAGGAATGAATGAATGAATGAATGAATGAATGAATGAATGAATGAATTATTTAATGAGTCAGTGAGCTTATTTTTCACGAAAACATATACAATGGTGAAAAAATGGGGAGACGGCAAAAAAGCTGCAGTTACTGCAGCTTGACTAAAGAGATTAAAGAGATGCTTGAATACAGAGAATCGTTATATGGTGGTAAATCAGGTCTTACCGAGAATAGCAACACATACTTTTTTCTTAGTGTATGTAACAAACAGTGCTATAGCGAATTATTGGTTATAGTGAAATAAACGTGAATTTCGGTTGGTCAAGCTTGATTTCAGTTACATGCATTCGCTTTATAACGAAACCTACGAAGCCAGAGCCACCACGACATTGACTGTAACAAAGAAATTTTTTTTTCTTTCTCACGAGGTACAAAAATACAACCGTACTGAAGAAATCTATTTAAATATTAAAAAAAATCGCAAGTGCATTTTATAATCATTTGAAAAAGTTGCGAACATATTGGTCTTGCATTGAAAGAAACCACATGTGATTGGTTGCGACTTCACATGAATCGAGGTTTTTAAAGCTACAAGAAGGAAGGTTATGAATACCTTGTTAATAGCTGGTTTGAAGCCTACAGGAACGTGCTTTTTCATATCTGAAATTATGCACGACTCAGTCATTCGATTAGTCAGAGGCGATTTTTACCCTCCATCTACAGTTACTACAATTATCACATATAACCAATTAACGTATGGCTCCGACGCTACTTCGTTAAAGCGAGGTTTTACGGTAGTTTATTAAAAATATTGTGTGAAATTTACGCGAAGGTTAACTAAATTCAATTCCAATGTCACTTATGTCTATCTCAAAGACACCTGGTGCCTCATTATCAGTGCTTGCTGATTCCAGTCCTATGAAATTTCTGGGTACATACATAGTGGTCTGTACTTAACCAGTGAAAAAACTGTCGACAAGCGCTTTTAAAAGTAAAAGGAGTAACTAGATGTAAAGTACGGACATAATGACCGATGCAAATTTTAAAGTTACACCACTTTCTATTTAGTTACTGATTTATTTGTGAGCTTTTTATTACTAATCCTACTATTCATGCAGATAAATTGACCCTAAAACTGTTTTGACAATAATGCTGCCATATTTATTTGTACAGAAGTCCGTCACAAAAGTCACTGTGCCTGTAGACAGAGCTGCTACGGGGTTGAAAAGAAAAAGCTTTCATCTTTTTAGACTCTCTCTTTGTAATTTTAGGTAAACTTTCTATCTGTATTATAAATTTCAATGCTCAAGCATAAGTTTTTCATAAATTGGGTAGGTCCCAATGCATGGACACATTTCGCTGTCACACAAAACTTTCATTGAAATGCCAAAAAATATTCAAACTTCCCATCGAAAGTTCTTGTTTGAACACAACTAGCGAACGGACACTTAAGTTCAGCCGGATAATATGCATAGTTAATAATTCACAGGCCTTAAAAATATCGTGTATATAAAATTCAACACCTTGCCTTTTAGAAAAACGACTACAACTTCGTAGTTAATTGGAACAGCGCTACACGATTTCTTCTCAAGTCAGCCCCTGAATTTCACAAAATCATTAAGACCACCTTGACTACAAGTATCATAAGCATGCTGCATAATATTTTTGTTCAGCCAATATGAATTTTCATTTTTTCATCAAACATTGTTAAAAGGGCATAAAAAAGACCCTAGCTTGAAACCTGAATACTCTCTAAAAATCCCTACTCTCAGCCAACTTGAAGAGATATTCAACGCGGAAGTACATCCACAAGCGACTTTCTCAAGTACTATCAACAAACAATTCATGTAATGTTAAAGTTGAAGCAATGCCACCTTAGTTTTTGATGTCATGACCTTCTGCGGTCTCAACTGTGTTGAGATGCTACCTCATGAATAATACCACAAAGTGCGACTAAGTTTCTCAATTTCGCCGTCGTGATCTTTCAGGTACGGAATTGTAAGTTCCGTGGTCGGGCAGACCTAAACCACAAGCTCGAAAGCGTCCGGTCCAAGATCACTGCTTACCTTAAACAGCTGCTGTCGCTAGGCGTGAGCGGCTTCAGGATAGACGGTGCCGACTACATGTGGCCAGCAGACCTGGACATTATATACAGGCGATTGAGTCAACCGGACCCGGCAAAGCTGGAGCTCTTCGAGGCCAAACCCGCTGCTTATAGACTGATCGAGACCCCACTAGACAGTGAGTCGGAAACGCCTTCGGAGACTCCCTCAAACACTCCTTCAGAAGAACCATCGGATACACTCTCGGAGACACCCTCGCACACTCCCTCGGAGACTCCCTCCGAGACTCCCTCCGACGGTTCCTCAGACGGTCCTTCGGAGGCTCCTTCAGAAACTCCCTCGGAAACTCTCTCGGATGCTCCACCAGACACTCCATCGGATAGCACCTCGGACATTCCCGCAGAAACTCCCTCTAATACTCCGTCGGAGGATTCTTCAGACACCCAGCCAGAAAGTCCGTCAGATACCTCTTCCGATGCACCCTTGGATGCATCCTCGGACACTCCTGTCGTGACCGCGGAAAGGAATACTGCGGACACAGAAACTGTTACGAACGTGAGAAAACGAGATACGACCGTTGAGCAAGGTGGAGGAACAGTTAGCCCTCCCCACCTGACTTCGGACTTCGATGGCCCGTTCATTTACCACGAGATGTCGACGCTTGATTTGAGCTGGACCAAGGAGTATGAAAGGATAGGGGCCGTCACAAATGCTACTTTCTTCAAGACGTATGGTAAGCACAATTAATCTGCGCGAGGTGACTGTGCCGTTAGCTGGCTTGCATTTTATACAACAGAAAGTCGAGTCTTACTTATGGCTGACGGATGAGCAGTGGACATTGGCCCTATTTTCCTAAATATTGCGTTATCTTTGATGAGAAACTTTATGTCTCTGTGAGGCACATATGTTTGAGCATTTTTCATGCACACTTTCCGCAGTCCTCTTTCGAAAAACTAATTGACTGAGACACGTTTTGTGCAAACCTCGTTGAAATCCCACCTAAGGTATCCTTTCGAATGTCCTTAACGCGCAACAAACTTGCGTTTTGAACCCGTCTCCTCAAAATTTGGCTCACTCCCAGTAATCTTCTTTTGAACGTTCTATTAAACGCCAGTTTATTTAGCATACAATTGATGCCAACTTGAAGCCTGTCAAACCTGCGTCGGCTTTTAACGCTTAAGCATCTTAGGACTACTGTCATTGGGAAATCGTGCCTGCAACCTTCATCCGTAACGTAACAGAAAGTGCACAGATCTTGGACATAATGCAGTACTGTACCGGCAAGAAGATTGCAACAGCGGTCCTAATAAGGATGTCGTTTATAAGTAGCTCAGCTGAGGAAACAGCTGTGCCATACTGTTGGTGCAAAAAAGAAAGCAGGCCAGACGGCTTTCACAACAAAACGTTACACCTTGTGCTAGAGCACACGTTACTGTCGTGGCGATATTCAAGTGGCGATAAACATTGAAGACTGTTCTGGCCTACTTCGCCGACACTGCCGGAACAATACCCACCGCATTTACTAAGCATACCGCTATCAGTGGTTAGCATGGTGAAAGTAGGCTATAGTATTGACTAAATTGTGGCTATAGCGTCGGCTGGTATTGGCTAGTGTGCGCTAGTCTTGGCTACTGCTTGATAAATTAAGGCTCATATCAGCTGGTTATGACCAATAATGGCTCATACCGGCCAATGTGGGCTAGCATTGTCTTATGTTGGTTAAATGATGCGATTGCAAACGTTTTTTTTTTCTCATGTTGAAATGCGCTTAGTATGACTGTTACTGTGATACCGAGTAATTGTCATACTAAGCATTTCTCAACGTAAACGTGCAGCTAATAACCCTATTCCTTGCCTTGCTGAATGCTCATGCACTGCATAACACTTCCTCGTGAATATTTTCTGTAATTTTCAGGATTATTTCCCTAAGTAAGCAGCTGCAAAACATGAGCGAACACTTTATGGCGCTTTAGCCAAGGGCTATAGTTGAGTGGCCATGATGTCCTTCATTTAAACAACGCGGAATGTACGTGTGGCCTACTTTTCTATCATACCTTTTCACACTCTGCAGCGAACGCTCTGAACAGGGTACGAGAGCGTCCGCTCAAGTCTCTGCAGCCATTCATCATGGAGGCGAAAGCTGCCGGCAAGGCTGCTCAGGTAGTCTACGTGGACAGTCACGAAACGCAGCGCGGCGTGGATGTGACCGACACCGAAGGTGACGTAGTCACGTATCGCCACCGCAAGCGACACGTGCTGGCCACTGTGCTCATGCTGGCGCAGCCACACGGCGTGCCGCGTGTGATGAGCAGCTACGATCTGGACAAGAAGTTCGAGACCTACGTGCCTCCCAAGACGCTGGGACCCCCGTTCGACCACATGTTCAACACCAAGCCTGTGCTCATGCGGGAGAACTTCGAGTGCTACAATGGCTGGATTTGCGAACACAGGTGATGATGATGATGATGATGATGATGATGATGATGATGATGATGATGATGATGATGATGATGATGATGATGATAATAATGACCTCACATTTATGGCGCTCACCCACAAAAGGGGATAGGCCAAGAACCGGGTGGCAGGATGCTTAAAGTAATGGACTGTGCTCATGAAAGTGAAATCAATGGGTCGGTCGGTCGGTCGGTCGGTCGGTCGGTCGGTCGGTCGGTCGGTCGGTCGGTCGGTTACCGCTTTTTTAAGTTACCACTTTCACCTTTCAATTATTAATCCCAGACGGGATGCGACGGGGCGGGCGCACCACCAGGATCATGCAAGATGTTTAGAAAGTGTGCCATATACTAGAACAACGCCAACCTAGGATTACGATGTTTTAGGTACCCGGCGGATTTAGCCCTGCGAAATTTGCAGGTGATCGCCCCGCCCGGTTTGATCGTTGCTAGTTATACTGAACAGATGTCCCCTTTTTGTGTGTGTCTGTTTTTAACTAACTTAATCATTCTGTCACTCCTACATCTTTCTCAAAGGGCTCTGCCTTTTTGCGATTATGGTGACATCTATTGTTCGGCTGTCACGATGGGGCGTGTGTTTATGCTGAAGAATTCACAGTGACCTAAAATGTTGTTGATGAAAAAGTTTGAGTTTTTGAGCTCTCTTGAGAGATTTCAACTGCTTCCTATTTTGTTTGTTATAATGTAAAAAGTTTAGCATGATGAGGTTGAACTATGAGGTTATAATATAGTACTGAAAAGTAAACAATGTTGCCTGTCTTGTATACTCCGCCAGTTCTTGAACATTCAAGAATTTTGGTTGTTGATATTTCATATTTCTTCATTGAAATGGCACGGAAGGAAAACGGTGTGGTGGCGAAATCCCACAGATTCGATGTTGCGTTCCTAAACACGCCATGAAGATTGTTGTGAACGCCATCCGAGATAAAATTGCACGATTACTTGCACGAGCGAAATGTGGCACATTCAGGTGGTAAATTCGAACGCAAACAAAAAAAATACTATAATCTACCAGGAGAGGTCCCTCAGGAGCTCACTTCTCGCCGACCAGCAATGGGCCGTCCAACAGGCCCACGAAGTGGCCGCCAGGTACTCCCTGTCGGTCCCTACGTGGGAGACGCCCGCTACGCGCTAAGCGCGTCCTGCAGGACTGAAATAAAGTTTTTTTCATTCCATTCCGTAATCTACCAGGCAAGCTTTAGCCATGTGGATGTCCCAAAACGCTTCCAGACGATATCGTTTTGGTTGACCAGCTCCTATTTCTCGCGAAGCGGTCTTGAGACCCAAATTGCACAGATCCTGTACTCGTCGTTCGACGCTCATTCGGTATAACGACTACTGCTCGTCTGAAAGTCGCGGGTTCGATCCCTAGAGGCCCGCTAGAGGCCCCTGTACTTTGCGATGACAGTGCAAGTTAAATTACACCACATAGCTGAAATTCGCAAAGCCATCTATTAGGCCGGTGTTCCCCATTACCATATCGTGATTTTAGCACGTAAAGGCCCAGATACCGTTCGTCGTATATATATATATATATATATATATATATATATATATATATATATATATATATATATATATATATATATATATATATATATATATATATATATATATATATATATATATATATATATATATATATGCACACATTGCACACATTGCTGGAAGGTCTTCTTAGTCTCTGCAACCTGATACGAGCCCGTTATCTAAAAGGCTGAGACGGGACGGCACATTTTCCGCTGTGCGTGCACTCGCGCTGCGCGTATACAGGTGAAAACGCTGACGTAGATCTTGTCGTGCAGCCCCAAGCATTCAGACTGCGTTCACTCGCTGAGTGTCTTATATATATATATATATATATATATATATATATATATATATATATATATATATATATATATATATATATATATATATATATATATATATATATATATATATATATATATATATATATATATATATATATATATATATATATATATATATACGACGACACTGATCGGCACACTGCGGCTTGTTTTGTCGCACAGTGCCAAACAATGGTTTTATTGATGTACACGTTTATTAAAGTGTTGGCAATTACATTACGCATATAATGCGAAATACTTTATTCCATTTCCTTTTCAGTATGAAGCAAGGCAGTGCACAAGTCATGTAGAAAAAAATCTCTATCCGCCTATTTCTATTTCTATCTCTATATCCAAAAAGCAAAACCTTCGTGAACATCGATCGGCCGTTTTCACGCTAAGATTATATTTCCGTCGAAGAATGCCGTGTAAAGGACGCAAGCAAGGACCAGGGAGAAGAATCACCTCTTTGCCACATTTTTCTCACCATTCTCTATTACTCCATAAAATTCATACATTCATTCATTCATTCATTCATTCATGTCAAGAGAACATACAATGAAGGGAACCCAATCATATCCTATCATATGAAGAGAACCCAATCATTTCGGTATAATCATAACAAGTCATTCGATAATGAATCCAACAAGTGGTAGCCTTTATTTGGAAGAATAGAGTTACTTGCAGTTTCTAGTCAAAGCGAGAACATTATGCTGCACGGAAAGTTTAAGTGGATGCAAATACAACTCGCTGCCAGTGAGGACCGAAACCACGCGAAACAAACAATACACTGAGTATAATGCAGAGCTTCCAGTCTTTACAGTCAGTGGCAGCTGTCTGAATTTCGGCGCAATTTTTGTTGCTATAACACCCACCGTAGTGGCCTAGTGGTTATGGGGCTTGACTGCTGCTCCGAAGGTCGTGAAATTGAATCCCGTCTGAGAACCCCTAACATTTCGCTTCCATTTCGGGAGACGAAACGCTATACGGGTTCATGTGCTTATATATTTAGGTGCACGTTAACACTTCATTGCCTGAACGTTGTACGTACCAAACAAAATAAAAATTGCATTGCCACTGGTGGGCGGCACTCACCAGCAACGAGCTGGCCGACCAGCTTTGGGCCACCCGGCGAGCCGAAAATACCACCCAGGTCCAAGGACTTCGAGTGGTCCCCTGAGGCACTGCCATTATTATCGACGGAGGCTGGAAGGGGACAGGGGTTAATCCTTTTTTTTCCTCACCTCGCCCGAAGGAAACTGCCAGACTTCAAATAAAGTTTATTCATTCATTCATTTTCCAGCTTTATATAGCAACCTTTAAATGGTTCCACTGTAAACTTACGCAAAATGCAACTTTGATGCATAATTTATGTACGTAGCGAATTCTCCATATGCCAGAGAAACGAGGACCTAGTAATAAAAAATGTACTTCAGAACTATATGCAATATGTCGTGTGCCACCTCTTGGGTGCGTACACATCAAATAAACAAAATTAGCGAATGTAGAACGTATGTCACACAGGCGAGAAAGAACGTTGAAGCGAGCGCTGTTGCACGCGCTTCGCACTCTCGACTACCAGCTACTCGTTCCAGCATAAAATATCTTTGGCGAGATGGAGCTAGATTTTTCATACGAAAAGCTACGTTCACCATGCATGTGCGATTGACAGCCGGCCTTAAAGGTGGCACACATTTCGTGATCTGCTTGATCGTAGTTTCTCGCTATGTCCCGCATTCGCGACACCCGGCCGTCAAGCGTTAAAGAACCCCAAGTGGTCTGTTTCCGGAGCCATTCGCTGCAGACGCCTCTACGAAGGCGCTGGTGTATAGTTTCTGACGTCAACAGGCCTCTCTGAACGACTATCACGCTCTCGTGCTTGAGTGGGCATGTTTTTGTCTTTCCTTATTTTTAACCTTTTTTTGCTTATTTTGTTTCTTCCTAACCTTTCTGTTTCCCCTTCCCTCTTCCCCAGTGTGGGGTAACACACCAGATGACTTCCTTCTGGTTAACCTCCCCGCCTTTCACGTAACTTTGCCCCACCGCGGTGGTCTAGTGGCTAAGGTACTCGGTTGCTGACCCGCAGGTCGCGGGTTGGAATCCCAGCTTCGGCGGCTGCATTTCCATGGAGGCGGAAATGTAGGCTGCAGTGTGCTCAGATTTGGGTGCACGTTAAAGAACCCCAGGTGGTCGAAATTTCCGGAGCCCTCCACTACGGCGTCTCTCATAATCATATTGTAGTTTGGGGACGTTAAACCCCACATATCAATGAATGAATGAATGAATCAATCAATCATTTCACGTAACTTTTCTCTCTTTCATGTCTTTGTTCTGGGACGTCATATTCACGCAGTTATTATTACAATTGTTATTTCGCTACGCAGTGTACATGAAAGCGCGTTCTGTTTTCAGGTGGCTGCCCATCCGTAACATGCGCGTTCTGTTTTCAGGTGGCTGCCCATCCGTAACATGGTGTTCTTCCGCAACGTGGTGGCCGATGCGGCCGCCGTCAACTGGTGGGACGACGACGCGGACGCCGTGGCGTTCGCGCGCCTCCATCGCGGATTCGTGCTCGTCAACAACGGTGCCTCGGTGGTGCGCGGCCTGTTCAACACCACGCTGCCGGCCGGCTACTACTGCGACGTGCTGAGCGGCTCCCGCCGCGACACGCGCACTTGCTCGGGTCACGCGGTGCGCGTGCGCCCGGACGGCTTCGCCGAGCTGAGCGTCGACCCGGCAGCCGAAGTGCCCGCCATAGCCTTGCACACACAGGTGAGTCGCGCCACTGAGATAAATAAGTAAATTAGTTAAAATAAATTATCACAATTAAAGAAAGTCAACCATGGTTTCCTTTGTCTTTTTTTTTCTTACTTGAGGGGTCGGGTAGACACACGTACAAGGGCGTTGGAAAGAAACGCAAGCAGTGCAAGTCTATAGGAGGTCTATAGGAAGTCTATAGGAGAGAGAGAGAGAGAGAGATAAAGATGCAAGGAAAGGCAGGGAGGTTAACCAGACGCACATCCGGTTTGCTACCCTGCACTGGGGAAGGGATAAAGGGGAGAAAAGAGGTTGCAGAGAGATGAGAAGGTACACACAATCACGAGCACACTCGGGGAGCACACACAGTCTACAGGCGGTCGCTCAGGTTTGTTGACTTTAGGTAAAGTAGCAGTGCTTTAGTTGCTTTCTGCGCAACTGAGGCAGATGCCGAAGGTCCTAGTATATTCTGCACACAAAATGGTCCGGGGTCAAGTTGATTCAAAACCATCCGGAGCTGGCATCGCTGTGTGTCGTAGCAAGCGCAGCTGTACAGGACGAGTCTATAGGAAGTCTATAAGAAGTCTATAGGAGGAGGAGGAAGCAACAAAAGGAAGAAGGCAGGGAGGTTAACCATAAAGACATCTGGTTGGCTACCCTACACTGGGGGATTAGGGAAGCGGACAAGAAAGATGAGAAAGAGGGAAGAGAGGGAAAAGGGAAGTCTATAGGAAATCTATAGAAAGCCTATAAGAATTCTACAGGAAGTCTATAGGAAATCTATAGGAAGTCTATATACTGTCTAAAAGTATATTCAGGCAGCCTATGGACTGCCTAGATCAATTTTCGTGTGATACCTACTTTCCTATAGCTGCTTCGCATTTATTGTCAAGCGGTTGTAGCCTGGGTGGTGATAAAAACCATTAGGGGCATCTATGATACAATCAAAGACCACTCTAGTATCCTCTTATTGCCACCAAAATCAGATCCCGATGAAAACCATGCACCGCGCTGTTTGCATTTCTCTACATCCCCTCTGCACATTGTCGCAACTGCAGAATTATAGGGCATGCTAATTTTGTGAATGCAATTTCCTTTTTGTTTTATTCTGTTTACTTATTTATGTATTTATTATTTTTAATTTCATGACGCACGGCAAATATGGAGGCCTTCCGCACGCATATGGCTAGGCTTGGGAGCCCGTAAGGTCCTCTGTACACCAAAGGGACATATAGCGCAAAACTTTGCACTTGCAGTTTGCATCCAACTAATAGCCAACTTTGTGCCTTGTATTACATAACTGTACCATCTAACTGGAACAATAAAGGCTTCATAAAAGCGCTGGTAAATGATTTTGTGTACGGGTACACGCTCATTTGTATTCAAGGCTGTTCTGTGTGATGTGATGCGATAAGATGCACTAAAACAATCAGGCAATAATATTTTTTTCGCAGGAAAGAGTCTTCCCAGATTACGTCTAATGAATCCCGGGGCCACGAGACAGTAAGTATAGAAGTGTCATAATAGTAGTAGTAGTAGTAGTAGTAGTAGTAGTAGTATTTTTATTTACAGTAAGCCGGATACAGAGCTCACTGCAGGGGCAAAGGGCTAAAGGCGAACAGCCTGACAAAGGCCCTTGTCCCTCCGCAGTCCGTGACAGTTCAAAGCTTAGACATCAGCACTGACAAACAATATATATATATTCAATACATTGGTTTCAAGCAACCTGAAATTGTAAACACAAAATTCAAACATAAATAGCATAAGAAGTTTACGTAACACATTTTAAGAATTAGAGGTCACTCTCGTTAAAATTCACAACTAAGCAATATCAATGAAACAACTCAAAAACATACACAAAATGCATGCGGATACAATGAATTCCGCTGTATACACTCGTATAATTGACATAGAAGTTTATGAACAATTTAAGCATTTGCAGAGGCATGAGACTCCATTACGTAGTTTCGATAGTGTAGACCGGTGGTTATGAATAAGTTCTTTATTTGTTTCTTGAAAGTCGCACTACTAGCGCTAAAGTTCAATTGATCTGCAAGGGTATTTAAAACCTGAGGTACCTGGTAAGCAATACTTTGTTTTCCATATTGGGTTCTTGTTCTAGGAGCTCGTTTCTTTTGTTCTCGCAGACTGTAGTGTGGTCTTCCGGTGCAACTTTCTTTATATAGCTTAGTCTTTTGTATTAACTGAAGTAATTTAAAATGATATAATTGATCAATTCTGAGTATGGAATGTTTAATGAATAGTGGAGCAGTGCGCAAGTCTTGTAGATTCCCCCTGTAGTTTTCAAAGCAGCGCAATATTTTCTTTTGTATAGTTATTAACTTATGGTAATTCCCTTGTGATGTCGTTCCCCAGACTAACATCCCATGACTTACTTTAGAATGGAAGAGTGCATAGTACATACTTATTTTTAACCTCAATGGGATTAAGTGCATTGTTCTAAAAAAACAACCAACTATTCGCGCTAATGCGGTGATCAGATGGTTTACATGTGTGTTCCAGTTTAATTCCTCCTGAAACCATACACCAAGAAACTTTTGTTCCCTAACATGTGCGATGCAATTTCCTTCAAATTTTACAGCTATGTTACTAATAGGTTTGCTTAAAGGTCGGAATATCATATATGTTGTTTTCTTTTTGCATTCAAGCGCAGTCCATTTTGCCTTAATCAATTTGAAAGATTGCTTAGATAATTATTTACACTGACCTCAAGTGATATTAGATTGTCTGATGAAAAGAAAACATTCGTATCGTCAGCGTACATTATAAGTTCATGAGAATGAGGTATATCGACAATATCATTTATATAGGCAAGGAACAATATTGGCCCCAGTATAGACCCTTGGGGGACTCCTTGGTTCAACTTTATCTTTGCAGAAATAGTGTTATTCAGTTTTACATATTGATAACGATCTTCTAGGTAACTTTTAAACAGTTGTAGTGCAACTCCACGCACCCCATAACTTGATAATTTATGAATCAATGATTTGAATTGTATGGAGTCAAATGCCTTTTGAAGATCGAGGAAGAGCCCAAGAGTATATTTTTTGTTTTCCATATTTTCGATTATCTTATCTTTGATATACAGTAGAGCTTGTTCTGTTGATTTATTTTTTTGAAAACCATACTGACTTTTGGTTATTATTTGGTGCTTATCAAAAAAAGATGCAAGTCTATCATAAATAACCCCTTCAAATATTTTTGATATTGTTAGAAGCACGGATATAGGTCGATAGTTCGCTAAAGTATTGATATCACCACCTTTATGTACTGCAGTGACTTTTGCTACTTTTAGCTGCTCTGGAAATACACCGTTAGTGAGGGTGAGGTTGATAATATAGGCCAAGACATTAGATATCAATGGTGACACCATTTTTAACTCAACAGAACCTATCTCATCAATCCCTGATGCAACATTGTTTTTAAGTTTTCTGATTAATCTTTCTACTTCAACCGGATCTGTGGGTGCGAGAAAAATAGAATACGGCAAAGGAGACTTATCAGGAGTTGGAGCATTATCTCGCTTTTCATCCGTTAAAATAAAGTAACCCGCATTTATGAAATGTTCATTCATGACATTGGCCAACCTTTCACCACTGAAAATCTGACCATTAATTGTTAGGTCCTGTGTCCTATTACAACCCTTATTTCTGTTCGTAAGCCCATTTATGACCTCCAATAGCTTCCTCTGGTCATTGTAAATGCTTTCAAATAATTTTTCATAGTAGTTCTGTTTAGCCTTCCGTATTTCTGAATTTAAAACGTTTCTGTATTTCTTGTACTCAGCTAAGGCGTCTGTGTTCCGCGAACGGATGAAATCATGATACAATTTATTCCTTATTTTTATGCGCCGGTAAAGATCACGATTTATCCAAGACTTTCTGCATTTCTTATTTCTGCCACGTGAGCGCTTCTGAAGTGGTAATGCCGCATCATAGCTAGTACTCAATAACGTCATGAATGTGTTATAAGCATCATCAGGATTTTCTTGTCTATAAACAGTGGTCCAATCTATGTTCTGAACTAGCTAAAAAAAATGTTCCCGAGTTTTGCTGTTTTTAATTCGGTGGAAAGATGTCTCTGTTTTCTGACCAATTTGAGAAGTAACTCGTGCAAGAAAGAAGATGGGCATATGATCACTTATGTCATACGCAAATACCCCAGATTTTATATTCTGTGAACTTAAATTTGAGGCGCATATATCAAGGAGCGTAGCACTTGTTGATGTAACCCTAGTAGGTGAACGTATAAAATTTGTACTTCCATATGTAAGTAAGAGCGTTTCAAAATCTTTGGCATAAGGATCATTGGAACAGAGGTCAATGTTTATGTCACCCATAACTATGCAAGGAGTATTCCCGCGAACAGTGGATAACACAACATTAAGAAACACAATAAATTTCTTTTTGTGGCAATGTGGTGGCCTATATACGCCAATTACTATGAATGGGCCAACACACATTGTAATGCATTCAACATCATCGTTCATAACAGTATACTTATCAAGCAGTTCCCTCGAAAGCGTATCCTTAAAATAAATAGCAAGACCTCCACCTTTTTGCTGGTTACGACAGAGAAGTTCATGACTATAGCCTGGAAAGAACGGCGCATCTTCTTTATAAGTAATCCATGTCTCATAATCAAATAGTCCTCATAATCAAAGTGCCAAGTGATCGCAGCTCACTGCTTCAATTTCGAGATAAACGGTGTTTGTGTTGTGCTGAACTACCTTTCTGTGCATGTTTTCACGTTAAACTTGTTTAATCGTGATCCTTACCAATTACCGCAGCGTTCTGTTGTTCAAGGTGCTTGGGTGTAATGGAAGGGGCAGGTTAATAAACAACTGAGCGAGAATGAAAAAAGCGTTTAAACTCGTTTCTCGGCGACTTCGTGAGATCGTCGTATGAGAACAGAAATATTGTTTCTAATAGTACTAAAGAACTAGGACTGAGTGCGTGAGCGCTCTTTTATGCGTTATTTTATATACTTTCGTGCTTGTTCACTATTTTACGGCGGTAACTATTGTGAAAGATGAGAGGGTTGCAGATTGAATCCTGGCTGCGGTAGTCTCCCTTCGGTGGAGGTTAAGTGCCAGAGGGCCGTGTGCCTAAACTACGTGCGCGTTAAAGTCACATGATAAACATTTCGTGAGCTCTCTCGCACAGCGTCAGTGTCATAATCATATCGTGGATTTGGGGCGTAAAATACCAACGATTAATGTCGTTAAGAGAAGAGGGGTAGCCGCCTCCACAAACTGGCACCGAACTCTCATTGTATACAATTAATAAAAACAAAACAAGAACGGACTTTCCTATTCACTTGGGAAGGTCTCCTTGCCGTGGTTACCTAGCCGTTAGCATTATTCTGGGTCAGTTCCTTCGGACAGTATCACTATTCGGGGTCACTTCTTGTGCGGTATACGTTCATTCTTCATTGTGAGCGTAAACCTCAGCATGAACTGAGGTTTCTGAGAGAAGGATTTTTTTGTGTGTGTCATAGGGAATGTATGCAACCAGAACAGTCAAACGATATAATTCAGGTGCGCATGATCGGTCAAAAAGTAAGCTGTCCACTTCACAGCCACGCGGAGAACACATACCCTGCTACCTGAACGGATATACGGTGAACTCCGCACGGACTGTACAGCGCGTAACATGCTTCTGCCTCAAACTCTTATTCAGGTCTCTGCGACAAGCACTCCGCGAGTGAGAAGCATGGACCTCAAGCGGCGACCTTGTACTTGGCCTTCTCGGTTCAAGCATACCCTCGAGCACTGACGTCGAGGAGGAAAAAATAAGAAGAAGACGACGAAAAAAGAAGCGCAACGCAGTTCAGTTTGCTCTGTCCACAGGCTCCAAAATAAACGCACCGCGTGCCGGGGACCCAAAACACCTCCTTGACCCAGCCTTATTTTTATTTCTTTAATCGTGTGTGCACTTCGAAAACACCGGCCCGGACAGAGTTAGTTTTTTGAATACACACGGGAAAACCTCTCGAACAGCACGTCAAAAGTATAAAAGGGAGAAGAGAGTTCACGATGAGGACAGCTGGAAGGAAGGCAATGGAGGGTGCTTGCGGTCAGCCCCTGCGAGCTCGTGATGTTTGGGCTAAACGCTCCGGTTTTTAGGGGGACGGGAGACGGAAAGAGTATAGAAGGTATAAGTCGCGCCTTGTTTTGATCGAACAGTTTACACAACACCTTAGCTAAGCCCCCAGTAGGTCCACCCCGCGATCCGGCGCTGTTGTCTCGTCTACTTCAAGGTTTCGGGCCACCCACAGGCTCGCACAGGTCGACGCGCTTAAATTCTGTCGCCCCACGTTGACATCGGTCAGGGTCATGAAGTGTTTGTTTCCGGGCGGGCCGCATCCAAAGGATGCCAGGTAAGGGTGTCGCGGTGTCCTGCTCCTGTGGGTACTGCTTTTTCTTTTGTTATTATTATACGTTTCAGACTGCTGTATGATGCAGCTTCTACGGCTGCATCCTCTACTCATTTGTATCGCGTCACGAATCGCTCACGAACATTAAGAAAGCGGTGGCGGGTCTAGACCATGGAAGCTTTTTCTGAACGCAAGAACCGCGACTGAAAGAGATTAAAACGCCTTGAATGAGTGGAAACCGCGCGGGCTGCGGTCGACCCGCGGTCTGAGGGTTTCCGAGCCCCGAAGAGACCGGAGCGGGACGTCCGGAACGAAGGAAGTCGGCGGTTTTCCTTCCGCGCTGAGCGACCCATTGTGGACACCGCAGTGTTTCCTGCGGGAATTCTATGAGGACGAAGTGTCCCAGTTAAAGAGAGGGATGCATGCGGAAGGAAGCAGCGGAATGCCACAGCGCCCGCTATGGCAGAGCTTGGAGCTTGACTTCCGATGTCGTACACACTGGCAGCTGTGTTTGCGTTTTAATTACGTCGATTGATCGACTTTTCTTTTGTACGCGTGCGTCTTTGTAGTGGTCTTAAGGATTCGTCGATAAGCGAAATCAAAAAGGAAGAGACGCACTGTAGTCGTCCGTACACGCATTTGTGATTTACTTACGTATATATACTTACTAGGTTTATTAACGGTATATAATGGGAAGAGAGAATTAGAAAAAATGGAGAAGACAGACAATGCATTCAAGGCAGATCGGAGGAAAATGCGTTATAAGGGGTATTGTACGCAGTAAAATTTGGTAGAGGAAACTTGTAGCGCATGATCGACGGGCTAGATTTATGGTATAGATTGAGAACCTCAAGGATAGTACTGCCAGTGTACCATTAATTGCTTTTATCTGTTTCTCTTTCTGTTGTGATTTTCATTGTTTCACTGATGCAAAATAACAGAGCAGAATGATAGAATAAAAAACCGAGAGCACAGATGCACTATATTGATTGGTCACTGTTACCGCCGATTGTCGAGTAGCAATATTGTCTATCAACTGTGCATCGCAACAAATACCCATGCAAGCTCGTAACAATTGCCGTTATACAGGTACCTTACCTGCATTCACGGTGTTCTTGAATTTCGTTGGCAGCCATCCGGTAAAGATTACACTCATTTCATGGTGGTCTGCTACGACGCCTTCCGCGTACGTCTGTGCCATTCATCATCATTTAAGCATAAAAGTGACGAATTTTGATTAAAACCTGCTGAAAAGTAGATGCGTACAGCACTACTCCTAACGGAAATTTAGAGCAACGCATGCCACTGCACATGAGCTTTGCTTCACATCTTTTTTAGATGATACACCACCGTCAGACATAGAGTCTTGCTGGGCCTGACAAAATGCGACTCCGACGGCTTTATATCTGAATATAAACTGCAAATGATTGCTCTTCGTCAAGCTTTGGGAAACAGTTGACATACGTTTTCTCATCGCCCAGTATACATATTGAAGCAAGAGCAACGCGTGCTAAACACGAATACATGTCATGATGTTTCACTTGACAAATATGTAGTAATCTGTATATACATGCAGCAAATAAGTAGAAAGCCATTGCGTATACACGCGTATTCTATCGTGCATTCGCTTAGGCTCACTCTGCCATCATCTCACAATATAAAGCCAACTTAATCCTCATCTACCACGTCGCAAAGCACAGAACACCTCTACATGCCCATATAATTAAGCTTGCAACACTGCACGTAACTGTCATTGTCATGTGTCACCCAGAAGTACTGCCCCCACATATATATTTTATATATTGCTTTTAATTACATTTTATTTTCTTTGAGTTGTCGACTTTCTTTACGTTGGCTACAATTTATAGGCGCTCAGTGTAACTTTTGAGTCGAATAATAGCTTCGTCTTACCTCTGCAAAACGTTGAAGTTAGCAGTAGACATTGACAAAGAACCGTTTCAAGCACACTTTCGCACACACGTGTAATGCGAACGTCGAGCTATAGCCTGTTGCGGCGGACACCAAATTGTGCTACCACAAAAGAGCAAACATTCGAATTAGGCGAAGTCAGGGCTATCAATGACGGCAGGCATAGCGCGGCCAACTTAGCATAGAATCAAAATAAATCTAGAAACACGCTGCCATTCTCACACCTTGGTAACCGCATACCATAACCCTACGGTCGCTTCGGTATTGAAAATTTGCATCTTAAGGCCATATCCTTCCTTCTCAGCCCCATTAAGCAATAACAAAAGAATCCATAGAGAACAAGTCACATCTACACGTGTGACTCCTTTCGTGAGGCGTATACGATCGCTCCGAGGTCGCTCCGACCGCAGCTGGAGGCATAAGAGAAAGCGTTCGAAGGCACGACACCGAGTCATGCCATCATTTCTCGACGCCGCTCTCTCTGAGGTTAACCGCACGCAGTACCCGAAAATGGCCGGCAGCAGAAAGAAACGCGTGAAGAGGTGAGAGGTGGTGAAGCAAGCTACATAGTCTATGCAGCGGGCTCGAGTTGCGGGTCAGGGACATCGACAGGAGCGTCTATCCCGTTCGCCCTGCATGCGTATATGTGAGCGGGGTTCGTGCGGGATATCTTTCCCGTTTGTTATGTAAACGCGGAGGCGGTAGCCCCCGCTGCGGGGTGAAGATGTCCGCTCGAACGACTTCACTGAAAGGAAGCGTCGCCTTCACGCGGGCGCCCTGAAATATTTTGACAGCAGAAAGGGCGCGCGGTCGCTCGCGTGCACCCTTTGGTTTGGACCGGGGCTGTTGCGTTACGCGCAGACACCTTCTGGCTTTGGCCGGACCCTTTCTGCCTTCACTGCACTCCCGGAACCACCTTCCCTTGAGGTTCCAGCTCTTTAGCTCAGGGTGCCGTACCATTGCACGGATGTGTAGGAGGAGCCTTTCTTTTTCGCAACGTGCGAACCTTCTTTCTCAGTGCCCGGACTGCAACTCCGGACAAACGGAGTTTCACGCCACATGGACCCGACAGAACTGACCGCATCGAATGGCTGCCCAGAAACCCGATCTAATGCGGCGGAAACCTGGTCGTCTCGCTCCTTTTAAGCTGTGGTCTCTCAGAAGACTGCCCTGTGTGTAGACCGTCCGCACGTATACACGCAGCGCAAGAAGCTTCGTGGTAACGCTCGGTCTGTTTACCCGTTGCCGCATGGCCAGCTCGACAGAGGAGAATCGGCGGAGCGTAATGACGCGTTCAGACAGTGGAAAGAAACGCCCCGCTAGACGAAGGCGAGAAGCGAATTCCGAGCGGAAAGAAACGCCCCGCTAGACGAAGGCGAGAAGCGAATTCCGAGCGGTGTGCATGCACGTGCATTTTTGTGTCGTCGCCGCGAATGAACACCTCGAAGCGCGAATCCGAAAGTGTCGCGCGTTACTGTTCGACCGATCGAAGACGTTGCATATCTTTCGTTGGTCGTTTTGTTGTAGTTCAATACTTGAGCGCGTACTGAAACACGACACGAGCTTTCTGTCATTGTGTGCCCAGTGTGACTACTACAGAACCCACTTGGGAATCCATCGCTTTTTTGACAGTTTCATGAACCTGAGGTGCCTGGTACACAGTGCCGCAACGCTAACGCACATTTACACGAGGGGGTGCTGAAACGTTCCCGGCTTTGCGCAGAAAGTGTATAGTCACAGATGTAAAAGTAAACAATTAATCAAAGTCATCCCTCCTCAAACACAGATGTCCTTTCTAGATTGTTGATTGTTTTTTTTAATTTAAAAAAACACGCTATAGGTTGTCTAAACAGCTCTGAAAAGTATGACTGACGTCAAAAATGTCGTCAGAATGATGTCCTTTCAAGATTTTCGATCAGTTAGGAAACAGATAGTAGCTGCAAGGCTCCAGGTTACGTGAATATGAGCGATGGCAAGCACAACTTGAAACCCGAAGGGTCTTCACTTTGGCAGCCGCAAGCAGTTTATTTACCACCCATATCGCCGAAAGCTCGTACATGCATAGGGTATTGACGTCAATGGAACCGACATGCTCCCGGAAGATTCCCAGGCACTCGGATATTCGCTGGTATTTGCCCATCATCAAAAGTCAACTTGTAGAAAGCATGGTGTGTTACCGGATCCCTAGAGATTGTTGGGTGGACACATCGTGGTACACATTGAATGGAAAAATCATAAAACGCAATGTCTTGAGACAAAAGCGCCAGATTTTGAATGTGCTATATAAATGTTTCTCTTGAATGGTAAAGTTACAAAAACATAGTGTCTTGAAACAAAGACGCCAGCTTTTGAATGTGCTATAGCAATGTTTCTTATATATATGTGATATAGGAATGTTTCTAGATGTTTCTTTAATGTTTTTTGATAGTTAAGTGTGAATGTCTGGCGTGGGGGGGAGGGGAGGAATTCGAATTTTTTGCAAGCCTTATCACTAGAAAGAGAGCCTTTCCGCTGTCTCATATACAGGTCATGTCTGAAAGAGACACGATTCAAGGTCTCCAACATGTCGATACTGATATTGAAATTGACTGAGATATAGACGCTGATTCCGAAATATAGTGTTTGTTCCACGCTTAATTTTCAAAACATCAAGAACTCATGAGGTGCCTCACGAAATCAGTACTTAAGAGTGGTCGCGCCTGTGTAGTTCACGAAAATACCTGCTAATAAAAAGAAATGTGGAGCGACTTAAGCAGTCATGTGCAGGCTGCAGGCCGCAAGCGAGATGGTTCGCGGGTCGCATGCGGCCCACCTTACGCGTGTTTGAGACACATATAGTGTTTTGCAGATTGATCCAGGCCATGTCCACCAGAGATTACGGAGATTTAAGTAGCTTCTGACGAGTCAAAAGGTTCAGAATCGCTTGCTCTCGTAGTTTGACAAAATCAAATCTCTCAGATTTTTTTTATTTTTAATTTTTATTTCTTGCTTTATTTCTTGGAAAGAAGATGTTTATATCTTACACGCTAATATACATATGTAGAATATACATATCTAAGGGGACCAAGAGGGCCCAGGAGAGAAGGAGGAAGATGGTTCAAATAAAATAGAAAAAAAACAAAATGGGTGGCGTGATATGTGAACTAATTCAGGTGTTCAAATGTATATTGAGCGCATTATCTTACAAGACTGTCAGAGTGATAGTGCTACAGTTACAAGCGTATTCCTTTCACAATTAGTCCCTATATCTCTACAGCATGCACGCCATGCAGTGCTCGTCCTTTATGAGGCTGGTATGGTAGATCGTATGAGTTTTGTGTTTAATACCTAGTGCGTATGAGCAAAAGCTGTTAGATAATACCAACATCTAATTCCTAATTCTGCGCTAATTTTCGCAGTATGGTCTGGACTTCCCCGTTATTTTCGACATAATGAGCGCTCATTGTGCCCCTGTAACAAGCCTGAAGTCGCAAACATATGTGAGAAAGAAACCTTGTTGTTCGTTTTACACATTTCATTTTATTTTTGCCATTTGTTTTTATCAGAACTTCCAAGCTAGTCGCTACGGGAATGACGATAGCAAACGTCTAATACTGGTTTCACGCGGTAAGCTTTAATCACGATTAGTACTGATCGAGATTGATTTTTACGGCGGTGATTGACTATTTTACGCAAGGTGAAAAAGCAAGCCAATCACCGTTCGAAATGTTTTCCTAATCAGCAGTGAACTGTGTGACACCACTTCAACATAACGTATGGGCCACACATTCGTTGTTCCAGTATCTTATACAATGAAAGGAACATGGAATGTACATCATCGCAGAGTCATCATCATCAGCCTGACTGCGCTCACTGCAAAACAAAGGCCTTTCCCACGTTTTTCCAATAAACCCGCTCCTGAACTAGCTGCGACTCTATGTTATACCGGCAAATTTCTGATCTGCCCACATAAATATGTGCCCCACCCCGACCCCCCACTCTTTTCGCACGCTCGCTTTCTCTTGGAAACCAGACAGTGGATCAGCGAGATATTGTGTCCCTTCAGACACCATCGCTTCGGAACATTTGGCAAGCACTAAATTCTCGCGAATGTTCAACATAAAATTATTACGCCTATTGCGGCTATAGAGCTGAAATAGAGGCTATAGAGCGACAAAACAACTTCCGTTGAAGGCAAAACTTCGAATACATCCTAGCCGATGTATTAACCCTCACAAGTTGCGCACTCGACGTGTTCATTGGCAGTGCGACTGATGACAGAGCTGCCGCAGCATACCGTCTATCTAGTCACCTATCATATGATCTCAGTTCGTGCAGAACTTGTAAAAGAGCAGCGTCGGCTTTCCCACTGGTCTTGTGAGAAGTTAAGCAACTATTTCACACGAAGTATAATGCATGTGTGGCGAACAGAAGCTCCGTACCGAAAGGGGTCTTTTTAACCACATCCATTAGCGGAAAAAAGTCAATTTTTCTTCCGCCAACTTTTGTACGCCTACGCGGTCTCACCGCAAGCGCCCCGTCGAAGCGCTTGTGTTGTCATCTGTGCTGCCGAACTTTTCGTGAACCGGTGTAGACAGTCACCAGTCAGCCAGCCAGCCTTTGACGCCACAGCCGAGAAGGCACCGAGAAAACCACCCCGGTTAACAAAAAAACTTTTCAGTGGTTACGCAGCAAGCGAGCGAGCGCGACGCGTGTATTGCGCCTGCTGGGAAGGAGTCACCATTATTTCGTCACCTGGAGAGTCAGCGGGCACTACACACCACTTGCTAAACACTCCTTAGCGACGCGAGAAGAAGCATGGGGTACGGACGAAGGGAGGGCCTGGCGCGATTAATAGACAAACAACAAAACACGTCCACGGTGTCAGCGATAAGCAAAATAGGGGAGAAAAGAAGGCAGCATTGAGAAGGGCACTGGGCCTGGGGAGGGGGTGCTAAAGGCGCAGAAAGGAAAGCGGTAGGTACGGTACACCTCTACAGCGAGGAGCAAAAAGAAACCAGCGTAGAGCAGGGGGGTTACGGTGGGCGGGACTGGGAGCAGGGGTGTGATGCGTGGTTCTTGTTGCTGATTTGTTTCTCCCGGGCTGAGCCTCAGAGAGTTTTGTTAATAAGGACAAAGCCGTTCGGTTTCCAAGAAACACACAAAAAGTTTAATTGAAAAGAAAAAAAGGCAAAGATTCCTCACAAAACAAAACACTTAATAAACAGTTGACTGGACATGACGAAACACATCTGTAAACACCCAACAAAAACGTTCAAAGTCAGTAACTAAACCTAACGTTCGAAAGGGGCTGAGTGATGGGAGTAGCGCAAGAGTATCGGTGCAGTCTCACCCACAAGTTGGTTTTCGGCGGTGATGAGAAACCGGAACGCCGTGACTCCTGCGTCAGTGCGTGGGCTGGACGAGGACGAAGGAACGCTGGCTGCTGGCGACACGTCGAAAAGCCCTACCAAATCGTGATGGTTTCGGCTTGAGGAGCGTGGACACGTCGGAGACGGGAGAACGCAGGCTGGTGGCTACGCGTCCGGGAACTAGGGTCGACCTAGTCAAGCAGCTGGGCGCACAGCTCGGGCCCGGAGCCCGACGGCTGTAGCTCGCCTGCCGGAACCGAAGTCCGCAGGCTCTGGAAAGGAGTTCAGGACCGGATGGCCACGGTCCTTTGGAGCGGGAACCCGACAGCAGGAGGCCCCGGCCGGTGGAAGTCCTGTAGGCTCGGGTCCGGAACCCAACGGCCCATCTTCAGCGCCCGGTCCGGTGACGACCTTCCGCTTGCACTGCCTGCCTCGAATTCCCCTTGCTCTGGTCTGCTCAGGCTCCTGCTTCAGCTCTGGCCCACTTGTCTCGTTCTGATTGGCCTTTCAAAACTCCGTGGTGATCAGCCATTGGCCCTTGTTTTCTTTATGGTCTTGGATGCTTGCGCTCCACGCTCTCACGTGTACCGGTCCTCGGCGTCGTCGTTGTTCAGGCGACCCAGCACGTGCACTCGGTCATCCTTTAATTTCGCGCACTTTTCGAAGGCGCGCACTTTGAACGCGCACCACACATCACAAGGGGTCTTTTCCCGAACGGGGGGGTCTCACTTTCTTGCCCCTTCTATCTCCCTACGTAACAAGAAGCAGGGGCTCTTCCGAGAGGGCGAGAGGGGGCTGAAGGAGAAAAATAGCGGAGAAGTGGTAGAGAGAGGGAGGGGGAGTCCCAAAACGGGGAAGTCCACATAACCCAGGAGAGGCATGCGTGGTGTCCCTTGCTTCTGCAGTACCCCTAGCCCCCTCCCTGCCCATGGTGACAAGAAAAATAAAAGTGAAATAAGAAATGTTGCCCGTTTCCTTCTCTCCACGTCTTCACGTGCCTTGAAAAGAAAGCTGCCCCCACGGGACCGCGTTAGAACGCGAGTTCTCCGTAATCAAAGAAGCAGAGGTTCCCCTCCCGCCCGCCGAACCCAGCACCACGTCACCCGCGTGCCTTGGAGTTTCGTCCCCGTCCCCGGAAAAGAGCACCTGAACGGACTTGTGCGTTGTGTTCCGGGACTCTGGGACCTGCGCAAGCTCATTAGGTCTCGCTCGTCGCACGTGCCAATCGTACGTAGCTGGAAAGGTCGTCTGGTCCTTTCGGTCGTTCGAGACATGATACGTCGTTGACGAGGTCTTCAATAACGCACTGTGAAGCCAGTCCAGGGACACATCTGAGCAACCATGCAATCGCCTAACTGCCATTCACCATCGACGGCGTTCCTCAGAAGAAAGGTGAGTGGTCCTGAGCATTGTCAGCCGCGATTCCAGATGGTTATTGAGCAGTACCTAATTATCAACGCAAAAGAAACACCATCGAACGATCTTTGTCCAATTTCAAAGTCCCCTCTGTAAGTGTCGTCGAGAAGTGCCATCAGAAGTGGGGACATCAACATAACTAAAAATTTTGTTTGATGGCAGTGCATTGATATCGGTTACTTTATGCCGACATGACAATTCTACGAAATTTTAATAACGCCTGACCATGAATCGCAGAGATCTTTCACAATATACTGCAGTTAATGTGGCCTGCTTCGAACGATGGAGGGGTCGACTCACTCGTGCAAAGGCGTGACGTGAAGTTGGTCATCACCATTTAATAACCTCACTCATTTCGCACCTCATCCCCAACAGCGGCCAAGAATCGTCCTTTTTTTCAACAAAGGTCTCATTCATTCATATCACTTGATATTTTGTTCCAATTCGCTTTAAACTCATTTTGAAACGCTATTAAACGGTTATATAGACGCATTCTTATAAACATGGGCTTAAGTGAGACCGTTGGATTTTCGTTGGTCGACTGTCGAACCTGAAACCGTGGTTCTTGAAGTGAACACAGGGTTTCGTTGCAGTGTAACTTGTAGTAAAAAGCAAAATAAAAAACAGCTTTTACTGCATTTACTACATATTACAGCAAAGCTGTAGGGCACCTAATTATGCCGTCTTGGCAAGTATTTTACCCTCCCAGCTATCTCTTTCCCACCCTTTCTTGTACTGTAGTATACATGGCTATGATTGCTTCCTTTTTATATTTTTAGTCTGTTTCTCACTGTCTGCTTTTTTTTTCATCCTTTTATGTCTGTCTTTTGTTTCTTTCTCTCTGGTTTTCTCTTTCTTTCAGTGCGTTTCTTTCTGCATCTCTCCCCGTAATGGCTCTTCCGCCTTTTATCTTTTTCGCTCCTTCTTCCCTTTCTTTCTGTCTATTTCTCTCTTTCGCTTTCTTTCTGTCATTTTGTATCTACCACATACGCAAACGTCGAACATGAAATCTCTGGTGTAAAATGTTCATCATGCTTCTGTGCCACAGATATTCGACAAGTATCACTGCTTGCCACACTGGTGCAATAAAAATTAACAAAGAGAAAGCACGCATGGCTTACATTGATCAGGGGTTATACGCGCTGCAGTTTCTCTTTTCAAGTCATCTCTACAGAGTTGTTGGGTGCTGATTGAGCACATGCGGAGTCATGGTTCTGATCGTTCTTTATCTACAACACGCCGCAAGCTTCCGTCTTAACCGCTCTGCTTTATAACGCTGTGAAGGCGATGCTCAACGCATGGTTGCGGGGGAAAAAAGTATGCTTCCCTTCAGGACTACCGTAAGGTCTTCAAAAATGTAGTTTCTAATCTCGCATTCGTTAAGTTATCTCTACCTATTGACCAGAAAGCTGCGTCCTTGGGAATCAATCTAACGTTTAATTGCTAGCTGTTGAACGAACACATGTATTGAGCCATGAGGTGTTCGTGTGTTCAGCGATGTTATCACATCACTCAGGTGGTGGAGTATAGTATGCCCGGGCAAAGGAGAGCGTCACGTATACGAACGAAAAGAACAATGTGAAAAGAAGAAGCGCTCTCTCTTATTTTTTTATGTTCTTTTTTCCGTACTACGTTGAGCTCCCTTTTGCATAAGAATGTCGCACCAACGTTTTTTCAGCATTTCACCACCTTGAAGCACACCAGGCTAGCATCTTCACCTCTCATCAAAAACGGCACCCTCCTCTCCCACTTCTTACAGGTGATGAAACCCCTGATGGAGAAGCGTCGCCGGGCGCGCATCAACAACTGCCTATCAGAGCTCAAGCGGTTCCTGATGGCTAACGACGGCGGCACCTTCGAGAAGCAGAGCTCGCGGTCACAACGCGTCGAGAAGGCAGACATCCTCGAGATGACCGTCAAGTTCCTCCGACAGCGGCAGCTCCAGCTCGAAAGTGGTAAGCAACGACATCTTTGCACCCATTGTCTCTTCAAACTCGCATCACATCAGACTACGGACCGATGCCATTTAAATCGAATCCATGATAATACCACCAGAGGCATCTTGCACAAAGATCGCGATTGGAAAAAGAAAAGAAAAAGGAGACAGAAGGCCGTTACTATGAAATATTTGTTACTGGCCCAGTCTTCGTTACCAAATCGCACATCATCTGTCAATAAATAATGACCCTTTTCCGAACATCTTTGCGAATTTCAGATATAATGCCCTCGTTGCTGGTCATTTCTGCATAAAATTGGTATTTTTTTAACTTTGCGGTGCTTATATCAGAACATGCGACCCGTCTTCAGGAGTTAAATTACATAGCTAATTGTTAATTATTATTTATTGCGATATAATACGGACAGTATTTTATCTCCACAACTACTACTCACCTTTCTCTGGCATCAGACAATCAAAACAACCCAACATCTCCCCTCACTTATTTTTTTAAACTGTCGATAGACTGACCAACTATGAGCGAAAAAATTGCAAAGTGAGGCTGTAATGACAAGCACGTGTAGTCCACACAATTATGATAAACACTTATAATGATAAGAAAGTACCATTGACAATACAAGCCATCATCACTAGACATTGCATTTGTCTTTCTTCGTTCTCTCTTCTATAAAAAGTTGTTCCTTAGCCACCGAACTACTTGACTTGCACAAGATAGCCCGGTATCCAAATATTACCTGATGTTTTACGTTACACGCCCATCGACAGTGCTGATTCACCAGCCTTCTTCCTCACATTTATGTATCACTTTGTATAAGCACAACTGGATGACTTAGTATATACCAGAGACCTTACCTTCACACGCCATGTGCCTGCAATCTCGCAGACTCCCACGACGAGGTCGAGCGCACCCAGCGGTTTCATGACGGTTACCGGCACTGCGTCTTCGAGGTGTCCCGGTACGCGAACGCCATGGAGCCACAGCTGCGGGACACGCTGCTGACTCACCTGCAGTCCAGGCTGCACCACCTGGCAGCCAGTACGGGCGGAGCCACCATACAGCCGGCCTACGCCGACGAAGCCGTCTCGTCAACCAACGGTGACGTACCCGACCTTCAACCTGGACGCCGAAGTCCAGCGAGGCTGCATGACTATGGTTACGAGGCAGGTTCCGTGAGCGACGTCAGCGAAGAGGACTCGTCGTCTTCGGACTACGGCGAAGCTGCCTCCCCGGACGCCGTTATGTTCCTCCGCTCCGGGTGCCAGGACGAACCTCGCGACTACCGTCTGCACAGGGACGAAGGACTGGACCCCGACGGCTCCAACGAGCCAATGTGGAGGCCGTGGTAGCCGTTTAAGAGACGCTGCATTGCAAGTTGTAGTGTATTGTTGCTCGACACTTAACAAAACGCCTTTCGTTACACAACAACGTCTGTCAATTAGTGCAGAAGACTTGAACAGAACATTTTTTGCCGTCGTTTAAGATTTGATTTGCTCGTTCGATTCGATCACGAAACATCTATATACCACTAAAATATGACAAACTAAACCAACGTAAACAGGATAAGTTACTCACCGTTGCAGTGTACAATCTCTTGTTAATATTGTAAAAGAAGACATGACGAGCAATCGAGGCACATGTAATGTCGGCAGAGCAACGTTTCGGCAACTTTCCTTGTCCTGGACAGGGTGACCACACGAGTCATAAATTTTGGATGCCTTATTGTGGGTTAATATTATGCAGTTTTCAGAGAAACGATGTCGAAAGTGAAACAGAATAATAACATGGTAGTATCGCGATATTCAGTCTGAAAAAACGTCAGTTATTATTGCCTTCATACACTCACTGTACCTGAACGAAAGTAAGACCTATTTTAGGGACAAATGAAATGTGAAATGCCGCAACGTTAGCAATGAAAGATGATATTCTGCAGTGCACCCTGATGTGGAACGAGTCTTGATGTACAATATAACGACGGTGGCAGCGTAGACATTTCAATGACGACCAGGTTGGCATGCATACGTGCCTTATTTTCTATGAAGCTTTTTTCTCTGCCAGTGTAGGCCACAGTGATCCAGAGCAAAAAAGAACAAAAATAAAATATGGCACTGCACTTGCCGCCATTTCAATATTTAACAACGGGCACTTTAATAGATTTGTTGTTTATTGCACCGCTCCTGTGATTCGTCATTTTGTAAATTTCGTAACATGCCTCGTGTCTGTATTGTTTTCAGTGTGTATTTATTAATTTCCGCATGGCAACGACATTTCATGCTAAGCGGTTTTGTGTGTAAATATGTAAATAATAAAGAACTATATATACTTACTCATGAAGCCTTTTCTTTAGAAGTGTTTAAACAATTCGTTGGCAGCCCGCGCGGCCCAGTGAGACAGTTCGCTAAACCCCCTGAGAAATGTTTGGCTGTCAAAAAAAAAAAGGGGCTTGAAATATGCTGTTAACCTTCGACTTTCACAGATCGAACACTACGTGGCGTATGATTGAACCATGACCGTATAAAGTAATGACAATAAACGTTACATTGAAATATTTCACGTCGTATGCCTTGTTTCTTTTCATGTCATCATCACCGTTCACCATGCGTTGAATTTTTCATATAGCCATGGTAAGTTAGCTCTGTGGTACAGAGAGCTCAACCTTTCAAGACTCTACCTCAAACAAGTGGGAGAGGTTCCTCAGAAACTCACTTGTCGCCGACCAGCAATGGGCCGTCCAGCAGTACCACGAAGAGGCCGCCATGCAGGTACTCCCTGTCGGTCTCCACGAGGCAGACGCCGCTACGCGCTAAACGCCTCCTACCGGACAAAAATAAAGCTTTTCCATTCCATTCCATTTCAAGAAAAAATACTCTCTTGGCTAACTAAAACAAGATTATTGGGAAACGAAATACAAGTTAAATGTCCATTTCCATGTTCGCCTGCAGTGTTCCTGGCATTACATTGGGTGATACATGCACAGAGTGAACTCAGTTCCGAATCCGACAAGCTCTTAGCTTCCGACTTCATCATGGCCACGCGCCCAGTTTTCAATCAATCAGAGGAAGTGCTTTTGTTTCAACTTCTTCTTGCTAGCCCATCATTCCAGTACGATAGGCAGGTTTGCAAAGAAATCGCTAAAGTGCACAGAATTCGTGAAGCACCGTTTTTTTACACGCTTCCACTTCTACGTATCCTCCTTGTTTTCGCTTTTGTAGCACTATCTCGAATAAGAGGGGTAGAATAATGCAGCCATCACATAGCGAAGCCGTAAATACTATCCTTGGCAACACTGGCGGTCATTCAACTCTTCCGGCTGGAGTGACGCCCGGCCGAGGTTTGAACGCAGGGCTTTAAAGGCGCAGTAGGAAATTAAGCAAAGGATTTTAGCATCTCATGACACTGTAAAAAAAGTAGGAGAAGCCATGAGTAGGAAAAAAGTAGGAAAAGCTGTGAGACCCAGATTCATATCGACCACCTGAAGTGTTCTATAACGCGTACTTCAGTTTATGTACACAAGTTTTTTTTTGTTGTAACAACTTTTTTTTAAGTCCGATGATCCGCCCTGAAACAACTGAGTCTATACCTAGTGGAACAAAACTACAGTGACCACGTGCACATTTACACGAACGGCTCGAATATACGCCGTCTAGTTCAGGTGGAGCAGTGGTTACGCCATCACAAGGGGTAACTCGATGTTTTAAAACTTCACATGCGACAACGGCCACGATGGCAGATCTCGAGGCTCGGCGCAGTGCACGGGAACTCATCAATTCTGAAGAAAGACCAAGTAAATGGGCCGTGTTTTCTGACTGAAAACCAGCGTTGCAGTGCCTGATATCAGTTCTCCGACGTGGATGCCACGACCAGTTGACTTACCAAACTGTGAAACTTCACCACCTCTTAATACAAAAAGGCCACGACATCACCTTGCAATGGTTACCGGGGCATTGTGGTATAAGCGGCAATGATTCTGCAGATCATGCTGCTCACACGTCCCATGAAGAAACAAACAGCGTTCCGATTCCGCTTTCAAGAGCGGACGCGGCAAGGCAGATTCGTCAACTGGCCCGCAGTCTCACACTGACTGAGTGGAACACACCAAGCATACGACGTACAAGACTGCACGAGCTTGACCCTTCACTTCAACTCCGGCCTCCACCCGGCCTACATCGACGTGAAGCTTCACTTCTCTATCGCCTTTGGCTGGGAATTGCTTTCGCGAAAGCTTATACCACGTTAATCGGAATTACTGACAGTGCGGCATGCCATGTTTGCGGCATCGATGAAGGTATCGAACTCCTGCTGTGCCCCTGCCCTCGATATGTTTCAGACAGACAAGTACTTGCCAACGCAATGCGGCGACTGAATGATCGGCCTCTTTCTGTGCAGGTGCTATCACAGCAACGTCCACATCCGTCGACAGCCCACAAGGCAGTTAAAGCCCTGCTGTGTTTCCTGAGAAAGGCGGCCTTGTGTGAACGCCTCTGACATGCATGCGGTGGAGTTCTACACGCTGCAGTGAAATTGCTGTCAGTCTCTCTTTTTTCCCTTCTCTTCCCTCTTTCTCATATTTCTTGTCTTCTTCCCTAATCCCCCAGTGTAGGGTAGCCAACTGGATGTCTTTCTGGTTAACCTCCCTGTCTTCTCCCTTTTGTTGCTTCCTTCCTTCCTCCTTCACAACTTTTTTTGTTGAAATGCGACCCATGTAACTTAGAAGTGTGGCAGCTTGGGCTAGTTGGTATGGCATGATGATAGTTATAGCGCGAGAACAAAACTTTCGTGTCCTTCTTGTCTCTGTGTCGTCGTTTTGTTCTCGCGCTATAACTATCGACCCATGTGGCCGGAAATCAAAATACCACCTCGTGTCCCACCGTAAACTCATTATATACGTGTTGGCATGCAGTGGCTGGCCACAGCAATAAATAATAGTCGCCAAAGAGAAAGAAAGAGAGAGAGAAAGAGAAAGAGAAAAAAGAGAAGGCAGGGAGGAATAATCGCCAAATATTTCGCGAAGGATGCATGGTCGTCAAACTCCCGACAGGATAACCAAAACAGCGACGAGTGACAAGCTGCTTCGATGCTTACTGAACTCAACTTCTTGCAAACTCTGAAAATAATTCAGACAGTGCACCAACCAACCGAGCAACGAATTCTTGCGAACTCGTAACCTACGATAAATATATGATGGCTGGCACCTCGGGTTTTTGTCTGCTCTTAAATATCATTCCTGGGTATGTGAGTTCGAGAGTTCACTGCATGCAGCCCTGAGAACCACGTTTCTAAAGGAATCGATATGGAGCAGTAGCTGAATTCACGGAGTTTTTGTTCGTAGGAACTGTTCTTGACTGGCCGACGCATCTCTCCACTAATATGTACGCTGCACCGAAATAACGCGGGCTTGGTAATATAATGCCCATTATGATAAGTCATAATCATCATCCTCAGCCTGACTACGCCCACCGCATTGCAAAGGCTTCTCCCATCTGTTTCGCCAATCAATCTGGTCCCGTGCTTGCAGCGGCCACATTATACAAGCAAACTTTTTGACCCCCCCCCCCCCCCCCTGATTTGCCAACCCAACTTTCTGTCTCCCCCTCATAAGGTCCGTTTTGGGAATACAAGGCCGAGGTTCGTTCAACTTTTCTTTAGCGTGAACTGTTTCTTGCTCTTCCCTCATCAGTGCCGTCACTATTAGCGGTTACCAAGAACCTCTCCACTTATTTGACGCTCACAGGTTAAAACAGTTCACACTAACAGGCATTGTCAAACCGTAATGACATGTCTTAAGTGCCTCCTCTCGTCATTTCCTGCACACTTGTCTCTGATGGCCTTGTCACGTCACGCGACATTGTTCCTTAAACGACGTGACGCCAACTGGCCCCCGCCAGCGAGCCTTCCTTCCAAAAAGTTTACCCACCAAACAGACACCCCTCCGATGTTTTTCGCGCCTGCTGTAACTACTGTTGCCGTCCACGTTTGTTCCCGTCCGAACGAAGCGCACGCGTGACTTCGCAGGTGCGGTCATCCGTCTCTGGTATCGACCTCGGTCAACAGATGTGCGCGCGCCCGAACCAGCGGCTTCGGCCATTCTGGCGCGCGGTCACGGCTGCCGTTTCTCCACTGCAACGGCCAAAGAACGGATTAGCGGCGCGCGAAGAAAAGGCATGCCGCACGCTGGGTGACCGTCGTTTCGACTCAAGAACGAGCGTCCGAGACCCGTGAGCAAACACTGCAGACGTGGAAGCGACTCCCCCGCAGAAAAGGGAAAGGCAGTCAGGGAAGGCTGTCTCCAAAGGAGGGCTACCGAGTTTGCTCTCAGATGCGAAGGAAACAGAGGGGGTCAAACCCTTTCTTTTCGTTTCGCCTCGATCTTATACATACGCCGAGTCTCCGTCGCTCGGGTGTGAGAAGAATTTAAGCCGACTTGAAAAACGGAGCTTTCCGCGGGGACGTCGCATACGGCAGGGCTTTTTCCAACTGACCTTTCGGTGCGGTGACTCGCGTTACGAGAGCACGAAGTGAGGGCATTTCGCGTCATGTTTTGACTTTCGGCACTGTGGCGAAGGCGGTCTGTTGTTGATTTAGGGCCTGCCCGGTTGATTCACGCCGAAGCGGATAATCCACTGTATGGGCCGGATAATCCACAAAGGGTGCCCGAACTATTCGCAAGCCTGAACTGTTTCTTTGGACCTGGCCGATGCTTTCCTCTTAAAGCGAGATGGAGAAAGAAAGAAAGGGTGCGAGCGCCGCTCAAAGGATTGACCACTCGTCGCACTAAGTCTCGGATTCGAACCCTCCTCCCGACACAGTGTCGGGGTTCTTTCGCTTAACCGGCGCAATGTATTCAACGAGGAGGTACGCTCACGGTAGTCCACTCCCCTGCTTTTCTGAGAATACAACACGAAAAGGATCTGAGCCCTGCTCCTTAAATGTTTTATACATTTCGTGACTTGTGGCCGTGGACGCGCTTATGCGTTGCTTTTGCTTTGTGTGCCCTAAAGGAAGAATGTGTTAGCCACCCCGCTTCGGCAGAAATACCCTTTGTTCCTTAAATTCATCCTCACGTTCCTGGTTCATTGAGCACTCTAAGCGTTCTCTTTGGAGACGAATCACGATCCTGTAGCATCGTCCATCAAGAAGTGCGGGCCCGTCAGCGATGGTGCTTGTATAGTCTTCGCGGTTCCGAAGCCGGGGCTGCATTCACGAAAGCTGTTCACGTTAAAAAAATTGTCATAAGAGAATATTTCAGCCAATTACTATGTGAGACGTATCGTTATCAAAACCGGAAAACACACTTGCGAAACAGAAGTTTTGTTAATACGGCCCCAGATCCGCGAGAACGTTAGGCATGTGCCTAGCAGGGGGGAAAAAAAACTGCTTCTCGTTTTCCAGAAGTTCAAATCAAACGTGCTCAAACCATGAGGGCCGTGACTGTATAATTCGGTCAACTCGTTTGATTTCACGTTCTTTCTGTCTTTAGATAGTTAACACCACTATTCGTGCAGGGTCATTGCCTCGATAGTACGAATGATGCACTGAGAATAAAAGAAACGAAGCGATACCAAATACAATGGTTTTATCCAGAATACCTTTCAATTCGTTGCCACTTGAGCATTGTGCCATCGGGAATATCGCGCCATCTCTTCATCAGCCACGTCTTTGAATACACCATGGAACGAGATTACATAATGGACGTTGAGACAGATGACGTATTCTTCCGGACCCCTCCACTACGGCGTCTCTCATAATCATATGGTGGCTTTGGGACGTTAAACCCTACATATCAATCAATCAGATTACCTATTCGAATAATCCGTGACATTTGCGTGTAAAAACAAGTACGGGGATCTGATAAACTGTTGCTAGTATAACCATTCTTGGTAGAGCTGTCGTATGCATTCCAATTTTAAGTGTGACACGAAGTTACGCTGTTTTTTTTTTGCTTTTCATTAACCTTGTCAAATGACTACTGTTGTACACAAAGTAGTATTTCACCTGACGGACTCCCAACACATTGTAACAAAACGTTGCTTGATTGATTGATTCATCGACTGGTTAGCTTGCCGATTGGTCAATTGATTGATTGATTGATTGATTGATTGATTGATTGATTGATTGATTGATTGATTGATTGATTGATTGATTGATTGATTGATTGATTGATTGATTGAACATTCTTATATTCATGTTTAGGCACTCTCCTTGTGTGGTGAGAAGAGTGAAGAGCAATACTGCTAAGCAACTGTGCACGAAGGACATGTTTTACTCTTCATAGACGAGCTTTACGACGGCATGTTTCTACTGCGGATGTTTCATACCTTCCTGCGACAACTGGCGCGCAGTGGTCCGATCGAAATTCTGTTTGCAAACACAGGAATTACGCTCACTTCAAAGCCTTCACGGGCACCCCGGCTGGGCAGGTCGGTTCTGTTTGCGTGGATCGAGGCCGCAACACTGTCGTTCGCCAGTTGCCGCGAGCCGGACAAACATGACACACCTGCGACGGTTTGGCTTGACCGCTCGGATCATCTTTCGCGCAGCCATTGTATAGCACGTGCTTTACACGCTACACTTTCATGCTACATATATATTTTGTTCTTTGCTGGGCACGCGTGGGAAAGGTGGCTATGTAACTATACGTGAACGGGCAACCCAGTGAGGGTGCGCTGTTTGTCCGTGAGCGAGACTTTTCGCTTTCGCCGTTTACATTCTTCGCGCGTCGGCACATATATATACGGGCGGGCTTACAAAGCGGCTTTTGGCAACGTGAATGAGCATAGCATGGATATGGGTCAACGTGGGACAAGGGGAAGAGGAAAGTCGTTCTCGAGAAGCCGGCGTCGGTGTTCTTGCTTGTCTGCGTCCGTTTGTCCATTCAGTTTATCGGCCGAGCCCTTGCTTTGGTATTTCACTGGGACACGTGGTCTACAAGCTGAGCGTGCGAAAGCGAGCACGCGCATGCACGTGTTTTGCACTCTCTTGTATCATGCTTGCTTTTTGTCTTTCTTTCTTTCCTTCCTTCCTTCCTTCCTTCCTTCTTTCTTTTTTTCTTTCTTTCTTCTTTCCTTTCTTTATTTCTTTCTTTCTTTCGCTTCTTTCTTTCTAGCCCGATTGTGTGGCCTACATTTACTAGGTTGGCGAGGCGTGGCCCCGGAAGTCTGACAAGCCTCTGTTGGTGTACTTATACACACCAACTGAAAATGATCTCGATCCGCAACGTTGAATCAATGTTGAACGAAATCATTGCTCGCCTCCATACAGGAATAACAGTCATCAAGCAGTTCGATAGCACGCAAATTTTCGAAGCTACGACGCTCTCGTTCTGGTTTTTGTTACCATGGACTTGCAGCATCGTTCTAGTCTATCTCTACAAAGAAGAGATAGACGGAAATAACGGTTAAGTGAAAGGATGGCTAACCAGAAGAAAATTGTCTCGTTTGCTACTTTGCGTTGGGGAAGTTGTAAGGGGGCACATAAAGGTAAGGAAGAAAGAAAGCGAAATGGTTAAAGATATATTTAAAAAAAAATCATCGCCGATGCACTCCGTACAAACGGTTAACCAGTGAAAGCTGAAGCGTTCGGCCCCGGTGTTTAGCAGTGGGTTCAACCCGACGCTGCACTGAAGCCTTTCACAATTATTGGCTACATGTTCGTGCTTCTTAATCAGATTAGACACCCGTTTTGCTTGGGGTTACTACAGTGTTTATTTCACAAGCCGCACGTTGTGCCTCGCATGATAACGGTCACGGAGAAGCCTAATGAGCGGCTAAATACGTTTGGCATTGCGTTAATCACGGGGGTTATTCTCGAACCACAGGCGGTCATAGACAATGCAGCCGAAAACAAAATGCCACTGGAGAAACTGCCGCCGAAAGCGGGCTCCCGCAATCATCACATTGACGCTGCAACGACGTGTTCTTGCAAGCACTGGACAACGCGAGCTAACTCACAGCGCTGCTAATGGCGCGCCTGCTTGGGTACGACGCTGCGAACGATGTAACTGATAACACAGTCAATGGAAACCGCTCATGACAGTGCTGCCAGATGGTTTTTAGTTTCTGCTAGCAATATACAAATTTTGCCGTAAAACGCAGTGCACGGTGTATCATAGCAGGGAAATAAATTAAGGACAGGAAAAGCACGGGAGATCAACCTGTGGAGTGCTTGGTTGGCTACTAAACAGTGGGTGTAAAAAGGGGGGCGGGGGCTGCATAGACTGAAAGCTGAAGACAGTGAGTTGTGTTGAAATACGTGGCGCAAGGTTGCAATGAGAAGAACGAGAAGAGGCGCTCTTTCTGTCTCTTCTCGTTCTTCTCATTTCAACTTAATATGTACCAACTAGCCCAACATAACGTACTGAAGACAGTGAGCCCTGCACGCACCCACAGGGGTCGGTCGCTGATGCCAGAGTTCATACGATTACCAACCATCCCGGATGTTGCGGGATTGTCCCGACCGTTTCCATGCGCCGATCCGAGTCCACCGCCGTCCCTGTCGGGACAGCTATATGTCCCGGATTTGTACCGGACCATACAGTCGCGAATTTGTATTTAATGCTATGCACGCCCGACAGTGCTCGTCACGCTACCAACATGAAGTTCGCATCCCATGCACGAAGCAATGGTGCGGCGTCCAGTGGAGGCTGCGAGGGGCTTTGATCCCCTCAGCTGAATGTCCGGGTGAAGCTCGACAACGTTTACGAGCACATTGTTCAGCAAGCGGAAGGAATGGTCAGAACTGTTGCGAGCAGCTCGTGGCGAGCGGAAGTAAAAACAATGAGAGAGAGAGAGAAATATTTAAAAGGAAGAGACAGGGAGGTTAACCTAGATGAACTGGTTCGCTACCCTGTACGGGGGTGGGGAAAAGGGTCGGAAAGAGTATAGATATAAAGAGATAAAAAATAAATTACAAAAAAACACATGCGCACACATTCAGGGAGTGCTGATCAGCAAAAACAATGAAAGAAAAATAGAGCTGTAAATAAAACTATTTTCGCTGGCTCCTTATGTGTTAGTATACCCCCTCCTCCCCGTCCAGACTTCTTTCATTCGTTGAAGAGTTGGTTACATAGGTGTATCAAGGACAGAAGCCAAAGAATTCCAGGTTCAGAGAGCGCTATTCTATAAAATCTACTCGACTCTAGGATAGCGTTCGTTGGACGTCGTATCGAACGAAAGAGCACAACATAAACTCGGTTTCTTTAGTCACCCATATGCGTCGACCGTCGGTGTATCGGACAGTCCACGGCGGACGCATGTGTTTGTAGATGTCAAATCAAGCCATGTCAGTTGGGAGAGTATTGCAGTCACGTGGGAGTTAGCACTCGGAGGCGTAAAATAAGTTCTATAGATAACGTGTAGGCATGAAATAGGATTGTAATGGGCCGCTCTTCGTATCAACAACCTGCATCTCCAGGAAAGCTCCTTTTTCTCGAAGAAGGAGGCAAACACGAAAACGAGGAGGGGTGCTAACATGGGCATTGTGGAAGCGCCGCAGCGAAGAATGACATTAAAGCTGTCACTCACTTCGAAAATACCGCTTAAATTTTCAATGGCATTAGGTCTAAATGCGGGAACATCACGAGTAAGAGCTATACACCATTCTCACGAAGGGAACTTTTGTTTTCTTACGTACTCCCTAAAGTGAGAGAGAGAGAAGCACGGAAAGGCAGGGAGTTTAACCAGACGCGCGTCCAGTCTGCTGTCCCGGCTATAAGACTGAGAATAAGGTATACTATAGCGTCCCATAGTTTAACTATTGTGACATATTTCAGCTTTCCATTAAGTATATCTATCTACGGCAACACTATACCCGTATGAACCTTCCGCTTTGCGCGAGTTTAAAGTCGAAATTTCCGAAGCCCTCCACTACGGCGCCTCTCATAATCATATGGTGGTTCTGGGACGTTAAACCCCAACAACTATTGTTATTAATATTTGTGCGAGACACTTGCACCGAAAATTTCTCAACGTTGCCCTTTCTGCCCTGCCATGCATCCCAGCCGACACGCTTGAAACTGCAAATCGCTCAGTGACGCAGAAGCTTCTGCATGGCTAGCGCACAGATATCAACGTGACTAAGCGACGAACATTTTTGTCACAACGCGCATTGAAATCACTTTGTCACGCCGCAATAGAACGTCTCGGAGCGTTCGCGAAAGACCGCGATGCTTTTCTGGACACTGCCAAATGGCAACATATTGTCAGAGTCCTTGACGGTGGCATTTTAAGCTAATCACAGAAGCCATAGCAGCTCTCTGTGGGAATCAGAATTCAGGAGATCACGAATTTGACATTACTGAATTCCACAGCATCACTAAAGAGTGTCCCAGGTGTCCACGTATGCGTGGGCAGTCAACACCACCTAGATTTTTTAAGGCCCCTCCACGAATTCTCCTTTGACGCGTGACGTCACCACACTACGACGGCGGGAGCAACCGGTGCGGTAGCGCCATCTGACGGCAGCGGCTGCCGTTCCTGCTCGAGCGGCAGCCAGCCGCCGTTCATGCTGATTACTGTGAGCCATGGTTTCGTAGACAAAATGAAAAATACTTAATTTAACTCTTTTAGAAAATAAAAAAATATAAAAAAGTGAGAAGTATTTTGTTTTATTTTTTTTAAACTGTGTAATTTTTAAAAGTTAAATTGAGTAGTTTTTTTGTAATCTTTCGAAAGAAGCATTTCAGAAAGGGCATCACTATTGCTGTAAACATGACCATCGTCGTGTTTTTCTTTTCATTTGAGTGCTTTGTTTGCACCGTGGCACGTGCGTTTCATATGCATTACGTGCTGTTTCTCCGTTCTTTCCTTGCCATTTGCTGAAGCTTTGTTGACGGCCGTGATTACTTGAAGGGAACTACTGGACAACGTCCGAGAAAGTGATGTGTGCCTGTGTGACAGTTACTGAGTGATTTGTGAAAATGCCTGGGCACTGTTGTGTTCCCGGCTGCCGCGGGAATTACGACGGAGAAAAGACTGTGCGAGTCTTCACTTTCCCAGCTGATGCCGACAGAAGCAGGAGGTGGTTGAAAGCCATTCCGCGTGCCGACTTTGAACCCGGAAAGCGCTCAGTGGTAAGTCTAAAACGCGTGATATTTATTGCGCGACGTTTTTGTGGTGACGTATTGAACTATGCTAGTTTTAAGTTATGAATTTGCTGTTTCGCTCATGAAATTAACTGTCTTAATAACGCTAACATTATTTGGGTTTGGTTTTACAGGTCTGCGAGCGGCACTTTAGAGAGTCAGACATTCTGACTTCCTCTAAGTATGTGGACTCAAAAACCGGCAAAGTCGTCGAGGCAAAACTGAAGATCGCTCGACTCAGCTCCGACGCCGTTCCCAGTGTATTCCCGAACTGTCCAGCGTACCTTTCCGCGCCCGCCGCTACGTCGCGAGAGGCGCCCGCTGAGAAAAGGATGCGCCTTGAAGCAGCCTCTTTACGAGAAGCCATCGCCAATTCACTTGAGACACATGAGGAGGAGGAGGAAACAAAGCACAAGTTTGACACCTTCCAGGCTCTACTGGAATGCCTTCCTCAAATGAAGCTTTCGAACTTTTGGAGTGTTATTTCTAGACCTGCGTGCATTCATTTTCTGAATCTTGCTCTTGAAGACGCCCCTCGTGTTTTGCTGTCAATAACGGTCTTAGAGGATCTCACGGTGAAAGTTCATTGCCAAGATGTGCAGCTTACTACGATTGATGGCATTGGTGCCATCCCTCACAAAGTGAACGACATTCGTTGTTTGACACGCCTGCTAGATTCTGTAGAGTCCTTACATGGAGAACTTTCCTGTAAGCATGAAGACAAAATTGAGGGTTTGCTCAAGTTGGCATTTTCTCTGCTTGAAGATGCCTCAAACTGTGAACTGGCAGATGTTGAACGACTCAATGCCATCCGTTTTTTGAAAGAGCAAGTTTCTCTTCTTCTCGTCAGGCATAGCAAGCAATCTCGGTATTCTCCAGAGTTCCTGGTACTTTCGAGCATTTTATTTACAATTTCTCCGCATGCCTATAGATTCTTGCGCAGTACCGGTAATGTTAGGCTGCCCCATCCATCCACTATACGTCGTGTGTGTAATTCATACAATGTAAGCCCAGAAGCTGAGCAGCAAGGCGCTTCTTTTCTTTCGTATGCAAAGAAGCTGGTCACTACTATGAAAGAGCACGAAAAAATTGTTGTTCTCATGATGGATGAAATTCACCTGCAGCCTTATTTTGACTATAAGGGAGGAACGATTGTTGGTGCGGCTAGCAATAGCCCTAATGCAGCAAAAACAGCGCATGTTTTTATGATGCAAAGCCTACTTTCAAGTCAGAAGAATGTTGTGCACATACTGCCAGTAGAGCGCATCAATGCGGAGGAGCTGCACACTCTTCTGCGTAGTATCATTACTCAGTTGGAAAATGTTGGGTTGCGTATCATTGCTGTAATAACTGACAATAACTCAATCAACCGCAAAACAATGTCACTTTTTGGGGCACCGTGCAAGCTTCAGAGTGTGTATCCACACCCTGCTGACCCTGACCGTCCTCTTTTTTTCCTGATTGATCCTGTGCACTTAATGAAGTGTGTGAGGAACAACTGGCTCAATCAGCGAAACTCTGGAACATGCATGTTCTTTCCTAGCGCCACAGAATCTAGCGTACAGCCACCCATACTTACAGCGTCATTTCGTACACTTCGAGAACTATATATACACTTGAAAGAACAGGGTCAGCTCATCAAATCTGCACCGGCGCTTACGACAAAATCTCTCAATCCTTCGAATATGGAACGACAAAATGTTAAGCTCGCGCTAAAGATTTTCAACCCGTCTACAGCAGCAGCTCTTCGAGCGTGTGGGCCTAAACTTCAGCTCGAGCATGTGGCCGGCACAGCAGAGTTTTTAGAACTCATAACTAAGTGGTGGAGCATTGTTAATGTAAAAACATGCAACAAGGGCATTCGACTTCGGGATGAGCTGCAGTCACCGATTGCATCAGTGACAAGTCCACAGGTTCACTTTCTGCTGAATATAGTGGAGTGGCTAGATCTGTGGCAGTCCCTAAGATTTGACGCAGGTGTGCTCACAAGAGAGACTCACAGTGCCCTCCGTCTCACGACAGAAACCTTAGTAAAGGTTGCTGAGTATTGCCTGAATGAGCTGAACTTTGATTATGTGCTTTTAGGGAAGTTTCAGACGGACTCTTTGGAAGAGAGGTTCGGCAAATACCGCCAACTCTCCGGTGCTCAGTACCACATTTCCATCAGACAAGTGTATGAGTCTGAGCGAAAGCTTCGTCTGCAGAACGTTCTGGAGCTCCCAGAAATGGAGGCTGCAGCAGACTCGGTGGCAGTGAATAATGCTGTACTTGATGATTTTGAGATTGAAATAACGGATGAGGACTATGACGTGAAGGTGCCAAATCTCCCAGCAATCACATACGTTGCTGGCTACTGCGCCCATGCTGCATTCAAGAAGCTTTTGTGCATGGCTTGCAAAGAAAGTTTAATGCTGGATGACGACATTGAAGTTGAAGGCGGAGAGTTGATCAAGTCCATGACACGTGGTGGTCTCAAGTTTCCGCAGCCTGCCATAATAAATGCCGTTGTTACTGCGGAAATAGTTCTTGACAAACTGAGGAGCGAACAGCATGCACAGCAATTTCATGCGTTACCGAATCAAAAGGAGGCTCTCTTGGCACTCACTCATGATGCGATAAACAACAATGTTGACTTTGATGTGTGTGAAAATGGGCACAGTCCCCAGTTGGTAATGCATTATGTCCTAAGTGCAGCAGCAAACACGCTTTTGAATAACCTGTGCAAACGAAAAAATGATCAGTTGGTTGTTGAAAAGGCCGCGAGAGATAAAGAGCGAAAATTGAAGACATTGAAGAAGTGACTACTCTGCTTGTGGGTGTTGGCTTGTGACTGTTGTTCTTTTTTTATGCGAGAGTTTAGAAACTGATTTTTCATTGTATTTTCATATTCTGCATCTTTTCTTGTGTGTACTGAGAAATTTGTGGCAGCCTTCACGTATTGTATTTTCATATTCTGCATCTTTTCTTGTGTGTACTGAGAAATTTTTAGCAGCCTTCACGTATTTCATATGAGTTATTGTTGTAGCAGTTTGATAACCTTTTGCTGGCTGTTTCTTTTTCCTAAAATAAAACATGACTTGTCAAAATCGCGTGCGTGGTCCTTAAAAATTATTACGAACGTGTTTTCGTACACCTGCGCATCGATACAAAATCAGTAATGATATGCTTGAATGTTACTCGTTATACGATCAAGGAAACCAGGAGAAACATTCATTTAAACTCTGTGCAATTAAACCACGATTCTGCGACCGAGTAAAACGTTTATTGGAGCCGACTGAAAAAAAAAAAAAAAAACGTCACTGGCCCTTCCTCAGCTTCGAAAGCCTTCAGGCGCACGCGGAACTGCGTCGGAAAGCTGTGCGCACGCGCAAGCCGAACCTCCAGAGCCGTCGTAGTGCGGTGACGTCATGGAGCCGTGGAGGGGCCTTAAAAAATCTAGGTGGTGTTGGGGCAGTCCGCCACACTCGCCTCCTTTTTTTCTATCTCAGTTTTTTTTCCATCTCTCATGCAGAAGAGGCGGCGACAGGTCTTATCGCTATACGCACTCTCAGGGAACAGCCATTGGTCAAGTGACCCTGCTGCATAAGAACTAAAGCAACATAATACCTGGTCAAAGGCTGTAAAATCTATAGAGGGGCACGAAGTCCATTACCACGTCGGTCAACCGCTTCGACCTCGTTCGGACACAGGACCCGACACGAACACTAGAGCGAACCACGTATCTGTGATCCTTTTCATCCCCCCCCCCCTTTTTTTTATCGCTTTCCGTTGCAGCTCCGTTTGGGGAGAAACTCTGGGGAATCGTAGAAAGGGAGAAGTGCTCACTTGAATCGACTCCACAGCCCTGCGGTTATATAGCGTAACGCTTGCCCTTTTTGAAACGTTCCGCGTAAAGAAACGGCAGCGTAATTTTATTACCCATCTACCCTCTTTTTTTTTTTCAACACTGTAGAAACGAGTGCGCAAGGGGCAGGGGTTCATAAAAAATATAGCGTCGCTATAGAGAGTTCTAGAATACGAACACTTTCGACGCGTACGCGGGAAGCGGTCATAAAACGGAGCTAAAAAACCCTAAGACCCGAAATCAATGCAGCTTTTGCATTTCCAAACCAGCTACAACCACGTAGCCCACGAGTGTAGAAGGGAGGAAAGAAAGGAGGAACGGATTGGCCGTAAAAAAGAACAATAAGTCGAGAAGCAGGCGCGCAAATCACGTGCTTTATTTAGAGTGTCCAAACAAACAAAGCGCAAACGAAAAACCCGTCTCACGCAGCAATGAAAGTTATAACGCGTGGGACTCCATAATAGACGCGGGACTTGTTAATTTTACGAGTGGTGCTGAAGCGAATCCATCAAGGAGCGCCGAGATGCCCCCTGCATGTGCACGTGCTTCTGACGTCGCCCAGTCTTTTATAAACCTCGCCTCAACGTCCGACCATCTCCTACGTGCTTGCCTACACACATACGGGCTCCGTATTGTATGGCGAAGAGAGTTGGATGACAAAAGCAGGCTCGGGGGCAGCTGCTCAGTTTTATGATTGAAGCGTTGCCGCATTGGTCGACTACCACGGGTACCTATAGGATATAATACGCTTTGGTTGATACTTTTACGACAGGGGAGTGAGCTCCTGTGTAGAACTGTCCGTACTACATGAGCGGACCGGGTCCACTTCTGGTCAGCATCGGTCAAGCATGGCCTGTAACCTGCGCAATGGCCGTGTTCCACAGGGACGACAATGTCCACGCGCCAATTTTATTGCGACAATTTCGGTTGATTTCGACATTTCTGAAACTCCATTCGGAGGCACGCGTGAACGAAGTTTTCTTTCATTACTTTTTCTCTTGTGTTTTCTCATTTTACAATTCTTATATTTCGCTTACTGTACGTTCTTCGTTACACATATGCTTTTTCTCGTCGCGAATGGGAGCCGAAAAAAAAAGAGAGAGAGAAGATAAATACGAGTAATGTTTTTTTTTTTTTTGTCCAGCCTGAATACGACACCATAACGTTTTCATGAGCCAACCATATACGTGAAACGAACCCTTTCGCTTTAATTCAATCCCCATAAACGGCACCACCATATATGCTCCGTCAAAGGTCCCATCGATACGGGAGCCAAGAAGCGAGGAGTTATAGTATACGGGAATACGGGAGGAGGGACGGAGGGGAATCCTTAAAGCACGCTTAAATCCTTTCTCTATAACGCTTCATTTTTATTCCGATAACCGTCACTGAATCGAAAGGCTGTTCAACGAGGACAGCAGCACTCACTCGCGGCCACGGCCAAGACTGCAAGAAGGCAGTTGGGGCGCCATAAAACTTCTCTGCATGCGCGCGGTTGCACGGCTATACGGCGCGTTTATAACTTCCGTCACGGAATTTGCATTTTCCGCGAATAAAAATGCCCGCGCGTCAACGCTACCCACGTGCAAGAGCGACGAAGTATGCAAGTACGTTCGGGGATCGAAAGGAGTGTTCTTCTAACGATGCGGCGGCCTTCGGTGGGTACGCTCGAGCTCAAGGCTCGAGCCATATAGTCGTCAAGCGCATAAATGTAGCGGTGCCTGTGGGTTAGGAGGCCAGGAGGACTGGGGGTCTTCCTTCTCTTTTTCTTTACTTAGTTTGTTGACGCGTCAAACTCGCTTCTCAGCTCCCACAAGGCGAAGTCGAGCCGCACGTCGTTAACCGTATAAAGTGTGGTCGCAAGTGCCCCCTCTTCCCTATTCTCGGCCCTTTCTCCCCCGAGATTTTCACCCGTCGGTACGAAACCCCGAAAAAGGTGCAAACACCGCGCATACCTCAAGCATACGGTTGCCCGCTTTCCGATCACCCCATAAGCGCGAGCCCGTTTTACGACTGGGAATATCGTATTATTAAAATCCATTAATGACAACTCGGACTAAAAACGAGCCTCCGCGCGAACGGCGTGATGCGTTGCGTCCTGGCGGCACCCGCTGCCGCGGTCGTAAAACCGACGACGCCGTCCGAAGGGATCGTTCATTTTTACTCCCTTTCATACCTGGCGTCTCCTTTCTTCGTATACGACTTCGATGGAGGGAGCGCGGGAGTAAAGTGTACACGGACCACCGGCTTCGCGCCGCCGCTTCAGTATGCGCGCGTTGAGTGTACTAGATAGATATTCGAGCCAGCTGACATGTGCCACGGCGAAAGGCTTCTTCTCTCCGTCTCTCTCATCTCGTAGAATCTCGCCATAGACCCACGCGCACGAGAGAAGGCGACAGACCGACGGACATCACGCCGGAGTCAAACAGAGTGTGACCGCGGCCTGAAGAAGGTAGACGGTTTGTTTGACACGACCTGGCCTTACGGACCCCGGGTGCAATCGTATCTTAGCCGATTACGCACGGCCTTGAGATGTCGCGGCGTGCGTTTGAAAAAAAAAAAAAGGCACTCCCTCGTCACCCGGACCCGTGCGTATACTTCGGGGTTCCAACTCTTTTACGGTCGATAAACGTTTACAACCACGGATATACGGGCCGCGATGTCGACGAGCCCCAGATGCTCAGCTCACCTAGCAGTATAGAAAGGATGCCCGTGAAAGGTGGCAGCCTCTTCTTAATCCCTCATCAAACACATAAACAAGCGCCGTGTCCCAGATTCGTTTGTGAAGACGTGGCCTCTTGTCTCCGGGCACGTCTGCTCTGACTCCAAGGGACGCCGGCTGGCACGGCAGGCGAGGTTGAGAAAAACGTCGAATCTGCGTCTGGAATACGGTCAGCGTACTCGGAGGCCGAATGTTAACGACGTCCCCATATATTTGTTGTTTCAAAAACGGACGTACTCACGTAGTCGTCTGTTTAGCTATTAAAAACGGTATCTGGATCATTGTCATTGTTCATTATCATCGTGTATTCATGCACAAGAGAGGTAAAATGTCCCGATCAATAGACAAGTATATTAACAATATATGGTTCATTCAATCTTTGCCCTAAGTGTAACACGAACAGTGTGTAAAACGTACTATGGAATACCAAAAACAGCTTCGTCGGCCAAAATTTTAATCATTGCTGTAGTTTCATGTACAATCCCTAAGCACATCAAAATAGCTTCCTCCGCAGAAAAGTATTAATACCAAATATCAGTGAAAGATTTATTCTGCTAAACGACCGCAGAATCGATCGTGGGCAATCGTAACGGCAACTGTGAACTGCATACATTGGTCGCACGGCCCAAACGCCTCGATCAGCTCTTTGTCCTTTGTGCGCACAAATGTATATTGCGAAGGCTTATGTAGTGATGCGAGCGGCACAATCAAGCAGTCCGTATAACAGAGCCAATGCTTAAGCTTAACCTCCCTGCATTTCCTCTTCGTTTGTACCTCTGTCTCTCACCTCAGTTTCTATGCCGCAATTTCGAGCAGCGATTGTGCCCTATTCAAATCAAGTACTTCGTAATAGATAGTTTCAATTGCCAAATTCTTGATCACTTGAAGCAAATGTGCGTCATCAGTGCAAGGCCTCTTCAACGGGACACACGCCTTGTTATGACGTGCCCTGCTCATTAGAAATGACTGCGATGCAGCGCTTTGATCACCCAACTGTTCTTCTATTTTACCGCTGCATGTACGTGAGTTCACATTCCTAAGTCGGCAAACGTACGTTAAGTCCAAGAATGCTTCGTCAGTCCAGGAATGCTTCTTCATTCCAGCGCTCGCAGCGATGATATGCGCGAACGCGCGGACTTTGCGTGGGCCTTTCACGACTATGACCACAAACGGCTGCGGTCCAGGGAGCCATATATTCACAATGTGATTCTACCAAGTCCCTGCCTCAGCGTCTCCGATTTCTCCTCGTAAGAAGTGGACGAATCATTTAAGACTGTCGCAGCAGCAAGGGCAGACCTATACCCATCCCCTTATGTCAGAGGTCAGTGTGCAGCCGGAGAGAGAGCTTATTGAAATCTCTCATTGCACGAGTCTTTTTTCGGGCGAAGCCCGAGAAACAGGCATACGATGTTCTTTTGAATAGCAAGAATAAGATCAGCAAAAATGTTTTGATGTTGTAAGGCGCGGAGGCCTGTTAAAGTGAACGGCCTGTTAAAAGGCCAGCTTGCTCACGATTCTTCTTGTTGGTCTCCCTGGTCTCTCGTTCTTTCTTTTCTCGGCTCTGGCATAGCAGGGAACTCAAGAGAAGTTCCGAGGTTGTCCCTCAACGGGACCCCTGCTGCGCTCCATACATGCATGCGGTTACGGAGCGCTGCATAGTCAATAGAAAAGAAAAAAACGAAAGTGCACGAATAAAAGGAGGAACCGTCGACATAGCGTGACTGTCTGGCGCGTTGTTCTTTTTTCCACGACAAACCAACTAACCGCAGGTATGCGTGCGTGCGTGCGTTTTCTACGGAATTTTCCTTTCCTATCCGGACCTTCTTTCGTACGTCCCAATACTCTCGAGCAACCTAACTTACGTTTCCCGCGTGCATTCGGTAGCATGATGGGACGACGAAGTATACTTGCAGCGAAGAGACGGTGCAGGGCAGAGGTATGAGGCGAAGCTAAGAAGAAGACCACAATGGCTTGCCTGTCACCCGACCCGCCGACAGTCCCCTAAGCACACGCGCCGCATGCCGTGGTAGCGTTTTGATGCGCTCGCCGGTGGCTGCTCCCCAAAATGAACAGGGCGTAATATTACGCCACCCGTACTCGACAGGAGCCATCTTCCCGCGACCGCCGGGGATTTCTCGTGGTTTCCTTCGTGGCTATTGCCCACTATTCTCTCCTATGTCCTTTATTTAGCGTTCTTTTTTTTTTTTCGTAGTTCCTTCTCTGTAGTGTTGCTCATTCGCTCTCCTCACAACCAGAGAGAGAAGAAACATCCGTTCTGGAGTGGGCTCGGTGTGTTAAGCGCGCGACTCGTAAAAGGCGCAGGATGCGACCTCGTAGACTCGCGCTGTAAGGAAAAGGAAAAATGTGGGTAAACGAGAGATTACAGGTTCGATTATAGGCCCAGTTATGTAAGCGGAGCAGGGCGCGGCTTAGGTTACGAGGGCGGCAAAATGGAGTCGCATCAGTGCGCGTCCACAATGCACGTGGTTTGGCGACGCGGCCAGTGCCATGCTCGTCCCATTTTTTTTTTTCCCCGCAACGGGAAACGCAGCAAGTGGCCACATCCGTTTCCTGAGGTTTCGTTCTTTTTTTCTAGGTGCATACTGCTCAATATATTGTGTCGTCGTCTAATGGGCGTCTTACGCGTTTTGTTAGCTGGAAATGTTGAAGCGTGTATACGCCGCGTGTACATATTGGAAATGATGCGCGCACGTGTTTGTATATCTTTGCATGCTCTTCCGTTCGTGGCAGTCGGGGCTCCTTTCGCATACCTTCATTAGGGCTTCCCTGACTCATTCTAATGTCGCATACAAGGTCTGTAGCTGCTTGTTCAATGTGAGGTTGTCGGATCGGCTATTTCATGCGGCGTCCGCCATTAGTACAAAGCCTATATGCCAAACACACGCGCGTACTACACGTCTTTGCAAATTCGGCTCATGCCCCCCAACTGCGTGTCGTCTCTATAGAAGCCCGTGAGTAATTTCGTGGTTTGAAAGCCGATCGATCGAACGATAGATCACTCAATCACTCACTCACTCACTCAATCAATCAATAAATCAATCATGCTTTCGTAACTTTTTTATTATTTTCCTCTTTATAACAACTTAACAAGCAAATGATAAAAAGTAAATTCATGATACAGTACACGTGTTGTTCACCATCAACTAACTGAGCTGGTTGCACTTGAACGCATCACGCAAGGACGAAATGGACTATATTGAGAGGTCCAGCACTTTTCAGAGGCACGCGCTCAAATGTCCCACGTCGGGACGTCTAGATGTTGCCTCAAAGCCGTTTAACGGGACCCCGCTGGCCAGCCCAGAGAAGCCGAAGCAATAAAGTTTTCTTTGTGAAATTCTTTGTGCACGAAGCCATTGATGTGTGCGATGGTTCAGTGACTGGAGTGACATAGAAGCACGTTGGTATATAGCAAAGACTCCCTGTTTACTTAAGGTAAAAAGGTGTTTAATGAATGCATTTCAGGCTATGCCACATTTATTCTTTACTTATACAGCTTCAAACAGTTAACAAGCTAATCTGTCGATAAACAATCTTAGCAGACAGTAATAAATTAATTTGTTACACGAATCTCTAGATGTATTTCAAGCATAAAAACACTACCAATCAATTTAAAAGAAAATATAGTGCCGCAGCCAAATGCTTTTGAGAAACCTTAAGAGAATGCAGAGAGGATAACAACCAAACAATTTGGTGATAAACAAGATGTAACAACAAAAAAACGTATAAAGAAATGAAGGGCGAACCTGGGAGAAAGTGAGAGAAAGTAGCTGCCATTGAAAGTGCATATAAAGCTTTCAAAACGCACAGGTTTGAATGAACGCACTTTTAAACTTTAAATACGAGCAGTGATGTGCTCGGACGAAAGAAAGTGCGAGTCGCCGATATTTGCGTCAGTAAATGGCGTAACCACATCAAATGTTGATGGAATAAGACAGATTGCCAAGCTGCGTACACCTCAAAGGGAGCCCTGCAGGTTTGGCCAAGCCGAGCCCACATGAATATACCATGGTACGCGCTCGAGCAAGACGCACGTTCCTGTATACAAACATGACGGGCAGCTCCGTCGTTACATCATCTCCTCGCAATGTGATTCTCGTCTCCACCCTCATTTAGCCGTGTTTCCGCCCCGTCTTTAGAACCTTCGAGAAAGCACGAGACGGTAAGGGGACACGGTCGCCTGCCCCTCTGTAAATACGTGCATATACACTTCATAACACGTGTCGTACAGCACCACTTGGTGATCGGGAACTCCACTCCATCGCGAATCGTGGACCGGGCCAAACCTCACTACGTCAAAGCGCGATGAACAGTGGATACAACATGGCTGACAGGCCGTCTTGTCGGGAGATGACGGAAGTCATGTCGCAGTCTCGTTCAATGTGAACGCCTGCCTCAGGTGGTACAAGTCAGTACTGTACGTGACGCACGCAGTGCACTTTCGCCTGCTCGAAAGTGAGAGGTCAGTCAACAATGAAAAACAAGGAGCTTTCAAGACCCATTCATTTTTTTCTCCTACCATTCTATTATACGTACTCCCCAGTCGTGAACGTTTTCTTACATTCCCAGATTTCTCGGGGGTAAAAAAGAGGAAAGTCACGCGAAATACACGCCCCTCCTCCCGTTATGTAAGGCTTGCCCTACGCAAGGTTTACACTTAAAAAGAACGCGAGACCTGCGCAATAGGTGTGGCCAAGAGGCGCTCCAACGGAGACAAGTCGACGACAGTCCTCTCGATCTCGGGTTCTCGCTGCACAACCTCGCGTCTGACGTGGCCGCATCGATGTCCCCTCATCCATCTCGGCTAACTCGGGCGGCGTGTCAAAAGGTACAAGCGCGATGTTCGGGCCGTCCTTCTTTCCCCCGCGCGATCTGAACGCCTTCCCCTTTTGGGATTCCGCTCCCGCGGACGCTGCAGTACATGAACGTGGCCCGGCTTCAATGCACAGCACTTCGTGCTTCATATATTTTTTTTTCTTCTAGGTGTTTTTTTTTTTATCGTGATGCGGGAAGGGACACGGTTCTATGAGCAAAGGTGTGGGCGCGTTATTAATACGTGACTCCTTTGAACTGGGCGCCTGCCGCTGCGTTTATAGTATCCAACATATATTCACAAAAAAAAAATTCATGTTGCCTCTCGAAAGTGCACTACAGGTCAACGCTCCCCTTCCTCGGTAATTTTTCGTCTTCGTTTTCAGCTGCCAGCCGCTAGCCGTTTAAGGAAAAGCGTTTCTTTTCTCCCAAGAACGAAGTATAGAAAAAAGGGGGGTCACGACCAGCGTACAAGACTGAACCAAATATACACACCACGGTGTAGATACACACTCACCAAAGGTTCTCAGGACGATTCCAAACTGCCACGCATGCAGTGTGCTTTGTATGTGCGAGTGAAACGAAGTGTGCACGAACTGGCGAGCTGTGTGCATCTACAAACTATGTGCCAGCGTGGCCGTCAAGTGCACGCAGTCAAATAAAGTAAAGAAATCTCGGCACCACGCGAGAGAACGTGGTGCGACCCGAACCTGGCGAGTTCGCCTTTTTGAACGCCGCCGAGGAACGCGCGCTCTTTCTGGGGCGGCATTAGCGACAATGCGATACACGCTGCCAAGTGTGTCCGTGTATACAAATACACGCATCACTACGGCCGTGCCGCAGTTGAAAGACTATCCAACGACCCATTGTCTCGTTTGTGTTACGAATTCGGCGCCCATTGTGAACGCGTCTCTTATGCGCGAGCTTCAGGAGAAGGAGAGCAAAACGAGAGCCGAAACGTCACTGTCACGTCAAAAGGCGCGCGCGTAGGCGGCGACGCTTGTGACTCGCACTGCGTACGGTTACAGTGCAAGGGGTTTGAGGGGGAAAGGGGATGCAGGGTACAGGTTAGTCGTTGGGCGGACGGCTGTGAGTGACGTCCCAAAAGACGCGCGCGCTGGCTCCACGCCGCAGTCCCATAGTGCCTCACTCCTACTTGGCTGCGTGTTCCCCGCTTGCCTTTATATCTTTTTTCGTGTGTGCAGAGCAACCCTGGTTTGTGCAGTCAAAGCCCGCACAGAGAACGGCCAGAGTGGCTAGCTCGAAGACGGAGCTATATAGCAGTACACTGGGAGTGAGTGACAGTGGAACAAACATTTCACTCTCACAGAGGTGTACAATTTCGGGAGAACGAAATTCGATTCCCGTACGGGCGCAGAACGATGACCAAAAGCAAAGCTCGAGGGGTCGTAGGAATAAGGAGATGGTGAAGGTGGGGATCAGCATCTAAATGCCCCCGCGTTGAGCGTCGACGTCGGCTGCATGCATGCCACGAAGTGCGCATGCGCACGTTGTCATTTGAACCATTGAGAAACGACTCAAAGAACCACCGGGAGACGTCGAGTGATTGTTAGACAGCGTCACCGCTTCGCTCCGGGTTCGCGAAAAGGGCGTAATGAGCTGGACACCCGGTGGCCAGTTTTTCACGCTTTGAACGACAGTGACCTGGTTGACCACGTCAGCGCGGAGGAGACGAGCGGGGGCGTCTACAGCAACACCTGACGATGAGACACGGCTGTCGCTCAACTCGCATCCTTAGGCGTTCATATTTGCATGCACGTTTCTGAACACGTGCGTCTTCTGAAGGTCTGCGAGTATCTGAAGGAGTTTGTGGAACGTCGGCGTGAAAAACTCGTGAAACGGGGTCACGTGTAAAGGCGTTCGCCAATGTACAACAGCGAGCTCTTTTGGTCGATGAATGAGCTACTGATGAACAGCGCATGTTACCCTAGTGTTCGCATTATCTCGCTGCCCTTAGATGGCGCAGTAGTGTAGGGTGTGATTTGTGACCCCTTGCTCTACACTTGAAGCTGCACGCCCTTCACTTAACCTGCGCCTGGTCAGCTTTTCTGGCACCTTCTTTTTACGCGGCACCAAAGAAGACTGCGTTATTAAAGGGGTCGGTCCGAGACGGAATGCATGATTTTTTTTTTCGCCTTCTCTCCCCCCCCCCCCCTCGATAAAACGCGCGAGGTCGGGCAGTTTTTCGTCAATGCAGAACTGCAGCACTTAGGTCCAGTTCAGGTCGTGTACAATCGAGCCACTCTGGCGGTCATTTTTTAAAAGGCTCGTTGCGAGCTCTTTCTCCCCAGCTTTTCATGGCGTTCGCAACGCTTGCCCGCCTTCTATTTCTCGGCGTTTTCGCTTCTGCTCGCCTCGTAGCCGTATGACTGAACGATATCTGCACTGACCGTAACGTAAATGCAAAATCGCTCCTGTGAAAAAAAAATTTAAAGAAAATAAAAACGTAAAACAGGCTGTGAAAGAGCGGGCTATACACGTCCTATAAGGGAGTGCAAGTGAAAGGTGTGTCAGAAAAGAAACTCTTCTATAGTGGGGGGGGGGGGGGGACTGTAGGTATAAACGGCTAAAAAATACGGGACAAGCGTTCGTGAACAGCGTCGTATATTCCTTTTCTTCCCCTTCATGACCCGCATACATGCATAGTTCGCAGTCCCGTGGCACTCATGCTGTCGCCTGTCAAAAACAGCAGACGTTTCGGCGAGGGAGAGCGAACGATAAAAAAAAAGGTGTATGTTAGGAGAAAAGAGTTCAATATGTATACATTAAAAAACCGAAGCACGAATAACAAGTCACGTGCGGAGCGCGTTTCCAAGTCCCTCTTTGGGCTCCAAGGGGAGCGCACCTGGCCTTGCGAAGCCCACAGGTCAGCGGGCATAAGCGAGCTCTAACCAACTCTCTCCGTTCTCTGCCGGCCGCAAAAGAAATCAAGACAACCAAAAACATCCAGGACGCCATCTAGTAAAAGGGCTAACAAAAAAAATGACGCAGAAGAAAGTAGCCCGACAAGGTCCACTCCCCCAAGCAGCCCACGTGCGCCCCCACGTCGTCTTCACCACACGCAAGCCGACGCGGCAGGCAGAGGCTCGGGGAGTCGAGGGTATGAAATGTGCGTGTCTCCGAGGGAGGGACAAGCGGCGGACAGTCTTCCCAAACACGCGCAGTATGCGTAGTTTGAGTGGTTGAAGGGTTCAATCGGACCCAAACGTATGGCAGGGAACAGCATCGCCACGTTACGGAAAGGAGAAAGCATCACTTGCAACCCAAAGCCAAGCGGTGTTATACAGGGGCAAGCAGCCACCGGAGGGCGATCTACGTAGTAGGTTGTGTTTGGGATACGGGTGAAAGGGATGCGGAATAACAGAGCGAAGAATAACATCGGGGCGTGCGCAGTTCCCTAATAGGGACTGGGGCTACGGAATGGGCGAGGCGTCAAGACAAACGCCGTCTTTCCCCCTTTTCTTCGGTGACGGAAGCCCGGAGTCCTGGTCTTTCTGCAAACATGGAGAACCTTCCGCTGTCGCCGACAGCACCAGGGGGAGCGCCTTCTTCGCACTCGCGCCAACGTGGGCCGAAGTCGGACAATGTTATTCCTTTTGTGAGGTCCCAGCGGGAAATGAAAGCGAGATGTCAAGAACCCGTTCCGATTTGATCGCTAGCCGCTGTGATGGCGCGATGAGAGTTTTCGATAAGGATAAAGAGCGTCTCTCCGACGCGACCTGCAGATACGACAGCTTCGGGCGGCGAATTTTTTCCTACGACCCCACCCGTCCTGTGTGTGCCGCGTTAGCCAACTACGTCACAGCTGCCGATTCAAGAGCGCGTGGTTTGAGTTGCAAATATTCTGCGTTTATTGACAGCTGCGAGAATTGTGCACTGCGTGATGACTTAGTACACCTTTGATGCCAAGGGCTAAAGTTTTCGTGGACCCAGAGCTCCGAAACGCATAGGAGACTACGGGGTTTGTGGGATCAGAAGGCTATCGTTGGTCGCTGATCACGTACAGCAATTGTCAGAAGTTTCCTGTATGCGTTGTAAATTTCTCAAAATGAATACATATCAACTCACCCAGTATTCTGTACTTTTGCTATGTGGCATGCCAATATATAGGCGTCTATATCACAAATGAATTCTCTCTTATGATTGCAATGATGGACAGTGCAACAAAGGTGGCGCAGAGGAACCAAACTTTTCGCAGCTGACAAACATACATGCGATGATGGAAGGCGTGCTCCTCCGGGCTGCTTTAGGTAACTTTGGGGACGAGTATTTTACTGAATGTACGTGTGTGTGTGTGTGTGTGTGTGTGTGTGTGTGTGTGTGTGTGTGTGTGTGTGTGTGTGTGTGTGTGTGTGTGTGTGTGTGTGTGTGTGTGTGTGTGTGTGTGTGTGTGTTTGCGCACGCGCATTGTGTAAACATTTGCCTCATTTCCTTTTTATATCTTCTCTTTATGTGTACGCAAACTACATGCTCATCAAAGCAATCGATAAATGCGACCGAGCTATAAAATAAAAGAGACATGACCCACGCGCAAATATTAGCGTGCGCGTGCATCTCCCTTCCAGCCCAGTCGTGAAGGAGATCAGCTCATTTGATTAATTAAAACCTTATACTGCTCATGTAAATATTTCTTTAGCCAGAAGGTGGAATGTGAGAGAAATGTAGCGGTGAACTCTACATCATGCTGCCTGCAATCAATATACATAACTCGCATTACAGATTACAGTTGAATGATAGAACTCTAAATTCTAAATGGTGATCTTTATAGGCCAGAATCCAGAAGCCCCGAACAAAGTCTGTTTAGCTCTTATGAAGTCATTTAGGCAGCAGTGCAGCGCAAACGTGAAGCTTGTACTTCGTACAAACTATAGTCTATCAATATTGTACGCTTTCTAACGCTCTAAAATGGGGTAGCGCATGAAAATGGTATCCCCCTTGTTATACATTATGGTTAAGGTGTGCGATTCGTTCGCTCACTTCCTTCCATGTTTGCTCTTTGTTGGCTGTCCAGGTACGCTGGCATAGCCACGGTTTAGCGTCTTCATCGCTCGATATTCACTAGCTTCAATCACAGCCACTTCACCAAGCTCTGTATAGTCGAGCAAGTCAAGCAGTTCACAGTGGCAGCGCTTGTACGGTGTCTGCTCTGATTTTTTTTCTTTTTTTATTTTAGTGTCATGTCTCTTTTTTAAGCTATTGGATAATGTCAAACGTGCACCAACGCGCCACTGAGAAACTCGTCTTAAATCAGTCACGGCGGAACTCTGCCTATCGTGCTTATGTTTAGGCGACCTTGGTCACTCCATTTCAGTTCAAGTTCACCTGCTCGGATACCCAATGCACAAAAAGTGCGTAGTCATTGCAGCTATAAAGTGTCGCATATCAAGCTGTACATGTACGAGAATGTGTACTAATGTTTGATTATCACGATGAAATAAGTCAAAGTTCGGTTTTCTCCCTGCAGAGTCCCGTGCTTTGGCCCGCGTTCCTTTAGTGTTCAGAGCCCTCTGTGTAGATGTCCTCGGCTTTGCTAGAACCAAAAAAAAAAAAAACACGGCTGCGCTTTAAAAATGACATCCTCCTTGACGTCGAACCAGCAACGACGAAGTGGTCTTTTCATGGTGGAAGAGAGGAGAATGCGATGAATGCTGCCAAAATTTATAATTTAACAAGTATGGGTGGAACAACAAATGCCCTCCTTCCCACAGTGCCGAATTCTATCGTATGCATAGTTTAAGAGCACTTAAATCATTTTTGTATGTTCCCTTCTTTCTACTTCTCTTTTCATTCCTTAATAGGGGTCGCCGAAGCGCACGGACTTTCGGCCACCTACAGCGGCCTGAGGGCTCATCGTCTTCTTCTTCTCTGACCCCTTCTCCCTCCCTCACCTGACCAATTTTCGGTGTCATTAAAGTTTTCCCTCCTCCTCCTCCTCCTCCTGATTCCCTTCCCCCCAACGTAGGATAGCAAACCGTATACGCGCGTCTGGTTAACTTCCCTGCCTTTCCTTCCTCGTCCTGCTCTTTCTGTATGTAACGAGCTCGCCTTTGAAGAGGTATCAACAAGCGAGGTACCCAGCGTGCAGACACCTTATTCATGCACAGCTCCTCGCGAATAACCATCCACAAAGTTCTGTAACTTAGTCCATCACACTTTCCATGGTTGAGCTTGCGTCATCAAAGAGAATGGTCTCTGCTTTCTTCATTACGGCAAGATCATCCTTGGTTAAATCTTTAGCAGATCGTGGCCCGTATATCAGGGACACGTGACCGCTTCAAGTGTTCCTCTTAAACGTCAGAACCATGCTGGTGGGGCTTTCATTCCCGTCAACAGCTTTCCTTTCGTCCTGAAATTGGTGAACATGGCTGCCCTTCAAATGGGAGAACTTTATGACATTTCGGGTTTGAGCTTTGTTCATCATGCAGGTGGATGTCTATTACTGCATGTGGGGAAAAAAACTACTTCAAGGAAATTAACGTTTTATATATGCACAAGCATGGGTAGGAATGACATTAATATTGCACGGAGTTTCATGCAAGCACATCTATATCAAATATCTCTTTAACCTATTTGTTATTACCAAACTTTTGGATATACTGCCGCACGTGGGAAATGCTTTGTGTGCAGCAAGCGTCAAAAATTTAAAGATCACCACCACACTTCGGTACAAGATAACTTGCTCAGACGCAGATAAATGTAATTTAAATGGGCATCCATTGCAGGTGTAAAGTGTCGCATACCAAGTGTACATACATAAGAAAAATGTCGTATGTAGATTCAGCCCCAAAGTTTAAGGGCCGTGAGACACAAGAACAAGTTTCATATCCCGTTGCTTCGGGAGGTAGCCTTGAATTCAGATTTCTGGCTTGTTTCAAAGCGCGCAAACAACCTGCACTGTGCAGTTCAACCGAATACAGTCACATATGGCTGGGAAACTGTTTTCTCAGACATATTGCTCTCGTAACATTCACAATTACCGCACTTTCACTCGTTGAACACAAACCGTCCTGCATGCGTACGATCGTGTACCATTGAGGACAGCTATCGGCCGTGGCCACGTGTGCCAGATGCTTACGGTGACACACGACAACGCGGCAAGATGCATGACGGCGTGCGGACCGGACGAAGCATGCCGTCGCTGGGGCGGTGCCGACATATATCGTTCAGGAGTCAGCAGCGGGGTCCCTGACCGTCGCTAATCGCGCTCAATACCCGTGCCGCGACCCCGTCCGCACCTCGCACCGGCAGCGGCGGCTCCCTTTGAAGTGGTGGTCCATGCACGCACCTCTGCCATTCCCGGTGCGACAGCCGCAGCGCCGTTCGAGGCCATTGTGCGGCTGATCCCGCGCAGCCTTTGCCGTAACTGGCGTTTCTTTCTGGTGCATAATCTCAGCCCTTTGCTCGCTTCTACGCCGATTCTCTCTGCCGCCTACACACAGCGCGCGCACACAAGGTCTGTGCCCGCGGTGCTGACTTTGCCGTCCATGCACTCCCGTGCCGCTTCTGCAGTCGTGCGTAAGATATGGTCGCGGCCGAACAAGGCGTTCAAGCGTGGGCAGGTCGGTCGCACGGTCAAGCCGCTGATTCTGTCGGCTGCCTTTAACAGTAATAATTTCACCGCAAGTACGTTCTGTACAAAACTCGTCCCGCCGGCCTTAAACGTACGAATGGGGACAAAAAGAGAGAAAGGCGATAGAGCGCGTTCCAAACGGTCTTGACACTCTTCTGTCTCTGAAAACCACAATGGCCGTATCTCTCCTTGCACTTATCCTTTCATTCGCCCTAACGTTCCTACAAGGCGTTTAGCCGTGCTCCCCATAGAAGGCTGCAGAAAATAACACGCTTTCCTTTTCGGGAGCTCTCTTTCCCTCCTGTTCTCATGCGACAGGTTTGAAACGGTTCTTGTGCGTCCTGGTTCCGCCACATTGCATCGCACGCACGGCGCTGTAAAACGATCCATGGGATGTAAGTAATGGGTTTCATCTAAAGAAAGCCTATATATCTGGAAACACGTGTTAAGGTACAGCGTGCGAAAGTCTGGCCACAGCGAATGGCATGCGAAATCCTTTATCGGCGAAAGCGAATCCTCAATGTGAACGGTGCGGAGAACAGCCATATAAGGTCACACACACACACAAAAAAAAAGGAATGTTTAGACTCAATGCTGCACCATACGTTGAATTTGAGACAGTTGGAGAACCTTACTGTGTGAGTTCTAGTTACGGGCACGGAAATTTATACTGCAAGAAATCGGACGCTGAGTCAGCTGAGCAGAGAATTCATGTCGCTTTTGTTAACTAACTCTGGACTTTTGTCGAGTATCTCTTCAGTGTAAATACGTCGAGTGCGAAATTTTGCAGATGCGTAAAATTTAATGTAGTGCAAAGTGTATCAAGCATTGCACATCACTGAGGGCAAAAAGGGGGCAAAAAACGATGACCGAAATAAGAAAAAAGCGCGAAAACTTATAGTACGTATATTCCTAGTTTTGATATTGGCAAGACATTAATCACAACAAGACAACCCAAGACAAAGGATTTGGAAGTGACACTCACACTGGCCCAATTTCTATTGCACATACGTTTTCGGCGTTCGTGTATCTCGCGCTGCTGAAGCAACGTACAAAAATGACCGGGTTTGAGAAATAATATTATCCGTCAGGTGCCGCAATCAGCCCTATACGATGTGTTTCTGGGACGTTCACACCAATTTATACTACCTAATATTGTTACTCTCATTTTTTCTTTATTACATACCTTAATGTTTGCTCTCTCATATACAACCCTTAGATTAATCCATTATATCCTTTATATATACGTTTTTATTTTATAATGGTTTTCGGGACAACTCGCACCGGCTTGGAAAGGGTGGTCTAGGAGAGACAGAGTAATAAAGATGCAAGGAAAGGCAGGAAGGTTAACCAGACGCACATCCGGTTTGCTACCCTGCACTGAGGAAGGGATGAAGGGGAGAAAAAAGGTTGCAGAGAGATAAGAAGGTACACACAATTACGAGCACACTCGGCGGAGCACACACAGTCTACAGGCGGTCGCTCACGTTTGTTCTCTTTAAGTCGGGGTGCTCTAGTCGCTTTCTGCGCAATTGAGGCAGATGCCCAAGGTCCCAGAATCTTCTGCACACAGAATGGTCTAGAGTCAAGTTGATTCAAAACCATCCGGAGCTGGCATCGCTGCGTGCCGTAGTAAGCGCAGATACACAGGACGTGTACAGTGGTCCCTTCAGCTCCGCAGGAGTTGCATGTAGAATTGTCTGCCATACCAATGCGAAAGGAGTACACCTTCGTGAATGCAACACCCAACCAAAGGCGGCATAACAGTGTCGCATCGGAGCGGGAAAGTTGTGATGGTAGCTGTATCTTGAGCGAAGGATCCAGTTCATATAAGTGACACCTTTGGAAGCTGGTAGACGACCAGGACGTGCGTGTAAGATCTCGAGCCAGCAAGTAAAGTTGTCTTGCTGCATCAGTCTTTGATAGAGGAATCGGGGCCACACAGGTTCCTTCATGGGCTGAGCGGGCTGCATTATCGGCTAATTGATTTCCGGTAATACCGATATGTCCAGGCCGTCATTGATATATAATATCATGCCCTCGTGCTAGAGCTTCATGATGACAATGTCTTACTTCATGTACCAATTGTTCATGATTCCTCCTACACACGGCAAACTGCGAACTCTGAAGTGCTGCCTTCGAATCACAGAATATGACCCATTTTCCTGGACGCTCTTGAACGAGATAATGTAAAGCAGCTTTTATAGCAGCAAGCTTTGATGCCGTAGACGTAGTCATATGCGAAAACTTAAATTTAATTGTCATTGCTGCAGCCGGAATTACAGCGGCACCTGATGAGCTGCTGAACGAGACGGACCCATCAGTGTATATCTGCGTTCGGTCCAAGTACAACTCACGTAATAATAGCAGTGTTGCTTGTTTCAATGCTACTCTGGAGTGGTAGCTTTTCTTTTTGATACCTGGAATTTATAGATGTACGTGCGGCTGGTCGAGGCACCACAAAGGACATGCAATTCTCGTATCTGGCGTATATCCTGATGGAATGCTGTTTAGGGGCTTGGCTATGACGTCTGAAAACGTAGCACGTGGTCTTTCGGAGGGTAGAAGGGCCAAGTGGTGGTCGGGGACACGGCTAGCATGTCGAATGTGTGCTCTAAGGCAATCCACAACTCTATATGTCCTGACCGGATGGTCTTTGGCATGCACTTTGGTATAAGTAGAAGCGCATCGGGGCATGCAGTCATATGCATATACGCAGCGCCTGACCCTGCAAACTCTCCAATGAATGAGTATTGGATTTGCAAGTGTTAGTCAGCACCGGCAAGCTGTAGCACAATAGACCCAGAAATAGGGCCGGCATACGAAATAGTGTCGGGCTCGGTGCTTGTGCAACTGAAATGAAAACAGGGCCACCTGCATTTTGTACAACCAGCAACCTGCAACCGGCCACCTGCATTTTGTGAATGCTCGGCAGCAAGGATATGTGTCATCGATATTTTGTGGTAATGCTTCATGCGCAGTGGCTGTGCCAATGACCGCTGTACTGTGCAAGTTTATTAAATGTGACGCATTTCTTTGCGAACTGCAAGCACTTTTGGTATCGATATCTATCTATCTAGCCGCCTACGTCTGGGTGCTCTCATGATTACCCCCTTAACTTGGGGGTACACCAAAATTAGTACGGAAGGGTAAGATGGTTAGACGTGTACCACGCGCTGGTCATGACATGAATAATCTCACAATCTCATCGCGCACGTCGTCAAACACTTTCCAAAAAACAGTGGCACTCACCCGTGGGCGGGTATGTGCCCCAGGTGGTAGACATTTTATATCAACCCAGGAATTTCATATCAACCGATAACGCTTATCGGTACTTTTAACGTTTGAGCGTTAAGAAACAGTTGGCATAGGCAGCGTTGACCGGACGAATTCAAAGACTAAATGTCAGTGTCCCAAAAAGAATCGAACATTAGCATTCTGCATGGCAATCAAGCATTCTTGATTGCCACACCAGGTTTTGGAACTATACCTTTCAAATAGACCCTAATGTTTGTGGAATGCCAATTGTCGTTGCAGTGATGGCTTTCCAATTTTATAAACATTACGTATTAACTCCTATGATACAGTCGTTAAGGTGGGGTAACGTCAATTGTACTTAGGCGCCAAATGATGAGGTTGACTTGTGTAGAAGTGTTGACAGCAACCATCCTCGAGATCCCAGCCCAAACACAAGCGCTATATATCAGCTTATCGCTTATATATAGTGTTTCTAACATTCATGTTGCTGTTGGCATCGTTACACAAGTGCAAACAATTCCTAATATGAAACATATGCGGCTGTTAAACGTATGTGTATGCGTAGATTAGTACGTATAGTGATCGCCACTTCATAACGTCGCACTAATTAAGAAAATTAAAACACGTTCATTTTGCATCCGCATGCTTCGCATAACATCTATTCCCAAATTACGCGGGATCGGCCGATGTTATTGGGGCGAAGCTCCTTAAAGCGGCACCCGTTCATTCCTCGTCGTAGTACGTAACATGTCTTACGCTTTGACCTGCAAGGTGGTGCCAGTGGGAGATTTCTCCTGTGCGTTGTTGAACAATACAAAATTCGCAGCATGTACGTTAACTAAAAGCCGAATTCTCCTGTCCCTCACTCCCCATTAGCAGTCATTGGCATGTACATTGAGCACTATCTAACAAGCAAGGGTTGCTACGTTATACTCGCTGGGCGTAACCTCCTTGGTTTTAGAAAGGTTTAGCGAGCGATGGGCTGCAGTGCCATGAATACAGTGAACTAGTATATACCATGAATTCGAGGTGGTTAAAGGTGGGAAGTAGACACGAAGCGCAAGCCGTAAGAAAGTGTGCGTGTGCCACCTCTCTTTTAGTCCTTGGAATGTCCGCTGGATGGCGGTGCTTCTATATGGGGAATATATGATGAAAAGATGCGAGATGGTGTTACTTGGAGTGTTGAATAGATGGACGAACGGACACACAGACAGATGCAGGGACGGATGCACGGATGGCTGCACGGACGGATGGACGCATGGACGGGCGCAGGGGCAGCTGCATGGACGTTTGCAGGGACGGACGCATGGAATGACGTGTGGACGCATGAACAGACGCACGCACGGATGGACGCATGGATGGTCACAGAGACGGACGCATGGACGGACGGAAGCAAGAATGAATGGACGGGCGGATGCTTCACCTCATTCTCCATCATTCACCCCGTGGATATGCTGTCATTTTTTTTACTTTACCGTGTACGCATCACTCTTCGGCTAAATATTTAATTTGTGTACGCCGGGAGGCCGCCAGGGGGCTGAGGTGTGTAGTCGCACCTCACATGGGCTCCTGCTCTTTTTGCTATTTTCTGTGCAACCTTGCCTGGACACTGCTCGCGTTTAGTGACCTGAGATTCCTCACGCTGCAAGGCATCGTTTGACACCAGACTCATCGCAGTGAGTGTACTTTTTTACTAGATATTGAACTTTAAACATATTGTGCCTGCTCGCTGGGACGCGCCAAGGAATTCAGAGGACGCGCTGCACGCGAACGCCGCTGTGGCGACGGGCCTGCGAAACGAGCTGGACGCCAGCGTCTCGTAGGTGCACGAGCACGCTGCTCGCGCAACACAGAGACGCAGCGTCTGAGGTAAAGAGCTCTCATGGAAACGCAGACGTCTAACCCACGTCAAGAAAACCCGAGTACGATGCAAGTGGACAACACGGAGGGTAACTCAAGAACGGCATCACAATGGACGTTTGATGAAAATAGTGGCAAAACGACAGGCAAAGCCCACATTGAGTGGCTTCAAGCGTCACCCCCGGAAGCTTCCGGGGGTGACGCTTCAAGCTGGCCGTAAAGGCAGGTCAGCCAAAAAAAAATTGCCCGCAGCTTCCCTCGGGGGAACACTGAGGAGGATGCGGTCCATATAATTGGTTAACGGGGTGTTAAAGTGCGACTTACTTGGGTCGATGGCTAAATTGGTTAACGTGGTTGTGAAATGGGGTGTTAAATTGCGACTTACTTGGGTCGATGGCTAAATTGGTTAACGTGGTTGTAGGAGGGGGTGTTAAATGAGTGAACACGTACACACGTATGCGAAAGGGCGGCGCTGGTCGAAGGGACGTCGATCATTGTGTTTGTGGATTCGTTGGAATTCATTTCACCGCGACCTTGGACGTCGACGCGCCGTACAAACCAACCGACGAGCGGCAACTGAGCGAGCGAGCGCCGACCTTGAGTATATATATAGCACGACGGCGCATGCACTGTCAGCTGTTGAATGTTCTCGAAGCGCGACGCCACATGCGCGTCCACTGGAGAATCAGGAGAATTGTAGATGTCGAACGCGGTGTGTAGAGGAGGAAGGGTGCACAGATGGTGGAGGAGTGAAGCGCGCGCGGTGTGTAGAGGAGGAAGGGATGCACAGATGGTGGAAGAGTGGGCGACGGCGCGACGGCGCATGCGCGCGCGTCAGCTGTCGAATGTTCGAGAAGCGGTGCGGACGGCGCACTACAAGGCGCGAGTATAAGATGCTCCGCATCTAAAAAGAAAAGTCAGCCGAAGAACGAGCTACGCAACCTGTGAAGCCAGACGCCGAATCTCAACCGCAACGTCAACGCAGCACTAGGATGCGGCCATTCCCTACTGATGACTTCAAAATTGTATTCCGCCCGCAACCAGGACTAGATCTTTCAAAACGAACACTCATCGAGGTTACACATGTCATCGGAAGATCCAGTGGCTTGGCCCAGCAGGATTTCTATGACCATGTGCGAGTGCAGGTGCAAAAAGTAGAGAATGTGATCATCGCAAGCACAGCAAGTACTGAACGAGCTTCCAAACTGCAAAGTATAAATGCTATACAGCTCGGTGGAGTAATATATCAAGTGAATCCGCACATTCGACACCCCGATGATGTGTGCCACGGAGTGATCTACGGCCTCGAACCAGGAACAAGCCCCACAGAGATTGTTGCAGGACTTCGCGTAGACCCAAGATACCACGCCCTTGGCGCGCGCATGCTGGGATCTTCCACAGCTGCAGTTATCACTTTCGACGGGCAGCACGTTTCTTTTTACGTGACATACCTCAGTGGAGACTACCGATGCAAGCCATACCGGAAGTCCATCCAATATTGCCGAACCCGTGGCGCCCTAGGTCACCGACAAGACATCTGCCCTCAGCCGAAAGCGAACTTCTGCTACAAATGCGGCCACGACAAGGACACAGAACCACATGACTGCCAACCGATGTGCAAGATCTGCGGAGAAGACCATGAGACTGCTGGAAAGGAATGCAAGAAGAAACTCCGCAGCAACCCCCCTCCTTATCAAGTAAGACGCCACCAGCTCGATAACGCCCACGCCCGTGAGAATCACTGGAGTGCTTGCACCAATGATTTACCCGGGTCAGTTATCACACCAGAAATTTCACGGGCCCCCTCTTTTCCCCCAAAATTTGACCGAAGTCGCTCTCGCTCTAAGAAAAAAGGTCGCTCTGGATCCCGCACGCCATCACGGTCACGCTCCGTTAGGGGAATCAGTTACGCCGCCACGGTGACCGGTAGTGACGGATCCAGTTCTCTATAAATACTACAAGTGCCTCGACCATCTCGCCTGCTCAGACAGCGACCATCCGGGCTCTAGAAAATAAAGTCCAAGATCTACAACGGAGGATACAACAACGCCCACCAGCCGAGTGTAGCACACTAGAACTTGACGACAGCATACTAAAACAGATGGAAGCCAGAATAATGAAGCGGGTAGAAGAACGGCTGCAAGCACATGAAGCGAAGATGCTCGACCTCGTCGAACGACGCCTTGAAGCTTTCGAGAAAGCCCTCACTGCGAAACTCCTCGCATCCATAGACACAACCATAGAGAAAGTGGTTACTAAAATTATGGAAAAGGTAGACCCACTGACCCGTACTGTAAGCACGCTCGACGCCAAGCTTGATGGCTTCATGGCACAACAGCATAACTTCATAACATATGCATACAAAAATTTCGTTACCCATGAGCAGCTGGTAGAGCAATCAGGGACCAAGCGGAAAAAGCGAAAAACTTTAGGGGATGAAACTGCAGCGGAAATTCGATCTACAGCACCAAACGACCGGCACCAGGTGGGAATCAACTGCCAGAATGGCAGCTCCCACACATAGGCAGTCTGAGTCACTCCCCATTCTTCGAATTTGGCACTGGAATTGCAGATCCTACAGACCTCGTTCTGCAAACTTGCAAGAATATGTTAAAACAAATAATCCAGATATGATCGCATTGCAGGAAACCCAGACAGAAAAAATCAAGCTCCCTGGCTACAGCACTCTCACATGCACACCCCGCACCGCAATTCTAGTGAAGAAGACTCTAACCGCACAGGCTCATAAAATTGAAGACATTGGCATCGAACACACCACCGTGGAGATAATCCCCACTCGGAAGACTCAACAAAGCTTATACCTGGCCAACATTTACAGTCCTCCGCGGGAGCAGTTACACCAATACGACCACTTCGTCCACGAGCTCCGTCAAATGGTTAACGGCAACCGACTCGTCATGGTTGGGGACTTCAATGCTCCACACGCGGCCTGGGGCTATCACAGCACCACCAAGAAGGGGGCGCGTGTTCACGACACTGCGCAGCAACACGGTCTGACGCTGTGGAATGACTTGCTCCATCCAACCCGAGTTGGCAACAGCGTCTCGAGGGATACTAATCCTGATCTTACGTTCACTAGAGACGTGCACAAAGCAACGTGGACAAGGCTACCAGACACTCTAGGGAGTGACCATCACATAATTCAAATAGAGGTCGAACAGCCTCACCGCTCGCTCAAGACAGGAAAAGCTCGGCTCACGGACTGGACCGCCTACAGGAATGAGCTTGATGATGATTCGACTATCGAAGACATTGAAGCCTGGTTAAACAGTATTGTAAGTGTTGCTGACGGACATACCAAAACGATACACTTGAACGAGGACAATCCGGCAGTCGATAATCATCTCCTTCACCTATGGGAAGCTCGAAGATCGCTTATTAAACGATGGCAACGGCAAAAGCTCAACTGCAAGTTGAAGCGCCGCATCGCCGTACTCACTAGACAGGCACAGGAGTACGCCGAAAACCTTGCGAGCCAGAACTGGCGGTCCTTCTGTGACAAACTTCAAGGGACATTGAGCACAAAGAAGACTTGGCGCATTCTTCGAGCCCTGATTGACGACACCCACACCAAAACTAACCAAAGAAATACAATTAAGCGGCTCATACACTACTATGAGGGCACAGAGCACCAGTTACTCCAAGAACTTCAAGCAAAACTTTGTGGCTCGGTTAACCAGCAAGCTACCTCCATCAACAATTCGACGCCCAGGGAGTACCGAGGAGCACCGAACGAAGCACTAGACCAGCCTTTCACGCTGGCAGAGCTACACGCGGCCCTTGCTAAGCTTACGCGCAACACAAGCCCGGGAAAAGACGGAGTGACCAATAAGCACCTACGACAGCTACCGCCCCGGGCGTTGACGGCGCTCCTTCGGCACTATAACGACTGCTGGAGGAAGGGCGAGCTACCACAAGCCTGGAAGCACTCAGAGGTGACCATGGTACCCAAGCCAAACAAGGCAATCTCGATTGCGAATCTTCGTCCCATTTCCCTTACATCTTGCGCTGGGAAACTCTTTGAGCACATGGTAAACGAGCGGCTCACCACACATCTCGAAGACAATGGTCACTATCCGAACACCATGTTCGGCTTCCGCCAAATGCTCAGCACACAAGACGTCCTCTTGCAGATAAAGGAAGATATTCTTCTCCGCTTGAGCAAGCACAGTAAGTCATCTGTTCTAGCTTTGGACGTAAAGGGCGCATTTGACAATGTGAGCCACGAAGCCATTCTGCGTAGCCTGGAAGATGTCGGCTGCGGTGCCAAGACATACGCCTATATGCTGGCTTTCCTCACCAACCACACTGCCACTGTAGGGATTGCCAATATCAAGAGCGAGCTTTTTCAACTCCCTAACAAAGGCACGCCGCAGGGCTCAGTGATATCACCAGTGCTTTTCAACTTGGCCCTCCTTAAGCTCCCACGTCTCTTGGACGCTGTCCCTGGGATACATCACGCGTTATACGCCGATGATATCACTATGTGGACAAGAGGTTCAAGCACGGGTGAACAGGAGGACCGACTTAAAGAGGCGATTAACATCACTGAAAGATATCTCAAGACCCAGCTGCGGCCTCCAATGTGCTCCGGAAAAGTCGAAACTGTTAGTACTTGCGGCACGCACCCGGGGTAGACCACCAAGCTACGACACTCCTGACCCACAAGTCTTTCTACAGGGAGTCCAAATACCACAAGTTGACACGCTTCGAGTCCTTGGACTACACATACATAAAGATGGGTCTGGCTCCGCTGCCCTACCTCGGCTGCAGAACACTGTGACACAGCTCACCCACGTAATCCGAAGGGTGGCTAATCGCCGCAGTGGCTTCAAAGAGCACGACACCCTAAAAATGGTACAAGCTCTCCTTTACAGCCGCATAACGTACGGAACTCCCTACCTCAACCTGAAGACAGCGGAGAAACAAAAACTTAATCTGCTGATACGAAAGGCTACAAAGCTTGCCCTAGGACTGCCGCCAGCCGCCTCCACTGACCGACTGCTTCGCATGAGAGTTCATAATACGTGGGAAGAACTCACCGAAGCACACCTTATCAACCAGGTCGAGAGACTCAAGCTGTCACTCACAGGACAAGCCGTGCTTCAACACACAGGATACCAGACCACTCTAGAACCCAACGAAGAACGCAAAGGCAAAATACCGTGACAGCTGCGAGAAAGCCTTGAAATTCAGCAGATCCCTCGGAACATGCATCCTCAACATCACCGAGAAAGGCGGCTCGCCAGGGTTAACATGATCCAGAAAAAACATGGCAATGACCCGCAGGCGCGATACGTGGACGCAGCCAAATATCCGAGACGTAATGCCTTCGCGATTACCGTCGTAGATTACAAGAGCGCGGTACTGGCATCGGCGACTATCCTCGCCAAACGTGCGGAAACAGCTGAAGAGGCTGCTATAGCACTCGCCACCCAGACGAGTGAGGATCCCATCGTGGTCTTTACCAACTCACAAACAGCGGCACGGAACTACCTGAAAGGCAGGGTCTCCACGGTGGCGATTAGGCTACTAAAGCGCATGGACAATCCTCCTCCCTACACATGCATCGTGTGGATTCCGGGTCATGAAGGTCTCGAGGGAAATGAAGCGGCACACACCGCAGCCCGCGAATGCGTCAACCGGGCATTCCCACACAAGATCCGAGGCACCTCCCACTCAACAACAGAATCAGAGACAAGAGAAGCCATACCACTAACGTACCATGCATTACTGCAACATTATCGACTCGAACGCAGGTTATACCCCCCGCCACATCCAAAACTCACAAGAGACGAAGGGACTGACTATAGGCGTCTTCAAAGCAACACGTTCACACACGGCGTACTATTGCACCATACGAGGCCAACGTTGTACAGCTACATCTGCCCTCACTGCAATGTGGCAGACACTCTGGCGCACCTCCTACTGCAGTGCAAAGTAAGCGTCCCCAGAATACGAGCAGCAGCACCAGATGCGGACCAAGACCTCCTCAGTGAAGCGTGGGAGGCTGCGATCTCCCAGCCGGACCTGGTCGAGCAGCGTCAACTCGTCGCTCGAGCTCGGCGGGCTGTCCAAGCCAGAGGGTTCCTGGAATAAGGGACCCTCCCACCTTCACTCACAAGCTTCTTTCAATAAATGTTTTCTCTCTCTGTGTGTGTACGCCGGCGCAGGTTGGAGAGAAGCGTAATGCACGTGCAGACGTGCAGGTGTAGCGTAAAGTACGCGCGCGCTTTGTGCATCCCTCCTCCCTAATGTTGCGAACAAAACAATTTCCTAATGTCCACTGCCAGACGAAGACGCCCCTCCCCCCTTTTTTATTTTGTTCGCTGCTCCAGACTAATACCTTCTTATCTCTTAAACTAAAGTGAAATAGCGAATCGGTTTATATTGATATATTGTACTTTGGAAACCCTCGTTAGTTCCACAATTAAATGTTGAATAAGAGAGGGTAACATCACTGTCAAAGCTTTATTTTCGTAATTTCCGCCGAAATCTCCACGCGACATGTCCTTGGGACGTCGCGGCGTTCGAGGTCTATTTTTCGTACTTTGGCGACATTCTCGCAGCAAATTTTTTCTGAAATTTGGTATTTTAAATCTCTGGTTCCCACAGAGGACGGTGTACTTCAATTTTACTGATTAGAAACTGCGTAGCACTAAATAGACACCATAAAAATGAAAGAACTACCAGGAGATTAAAATAGTGTTGAACAAAAGACGCCATGTCAGGACTTTGGCATGCAGTGCCATTTAATGTAACGTTGCTTTCATTGAGCCAAATAAACCTGGTGTACAAACAAAAACGGCACACTGAACTAACTTACCAGACCGATATCTGGCACAAAAATACCCATTAGAATGGCGCTTCGTTTGCAGCTCTGATAAAAACCGGCCAATGACGACGAGTGTGGACCGGAAACCGGCCCACTGTATAAAACGCCGGCAGCGCTGGTCCAAAAGCGGACAGGTGGCAACCCTAATGTTAATGGGCAATGAGAGACAGGAGAGTAGGAAAAGAAGGGCCTGACCGAGGTGATCCACGACTGTGTTTAGCGGGAGATTTCTTTGATGAAGCTCTATATAGCGGTGCCAAGTCTGAAATGGGGCATAGGGAAGAACTTTTCAACTCCACTAACGTCACTTCAGAAAACTGCCTCGGAATGCAACGTACCCTAAGGTTCCTTTCCAGTCCTTCCCTAGCATAGAGTTTCGTACAATTTGTATAAAATTACATGCTCTTTACATACCAAGCTTCAGTTCCCTAAAGCATGTGAGATTGTTTCAGCTTCATTAACGTCGTAGGCTATTTGTTGGGCTAACTGTTGCATTATTCATTTTTCGTAGATCGGTGCTTGGCTAGCGCAGCATCACACTCAGCATATAGACTTTTTTTTTTTTTACGGAGAGGAGGATTTTCTACTTTCTGAGTTGTTGCACGAGAGTAGAAAACCCGTTGTCACAGCCTCGGGCCCTGGGCAGTACATTTTTCCCGCCGTCACGTGCACTGACCACAGCCCAGAGAGGACTCTGGCGGCACCCATCGAGCCTTGAGTAAGACAGGGAAGTTTATTGCAAACTAGTAACAACATTTCAGGTGAGTACAACTGTCTGGTGTAACAAAATCACTTCAGTGGCGTGTACAAACAAAAGAACATAGACAGGATGTAACACACAGCACTTCAATATTCTCACAGATCACGAATCCCTAAAAAAAAACAAAGAGAAAAAGAAACGCAAAAAGCACAAAGTTGAAACAGATTCACAAACTACGTGCGACAAGAAGCAATTTTTTCTCCCTTTTTCTGAGTTAAAACGGCAGTAAAGGAAATTCAATATTCCCAATCTGTTCGGTAAGGTACCGAACCATGATCACTCTAGTCTTGAGCGTTTAGAAAAAGTGGTTAACGATTTAGAGTACGCAGTGCTCTACTATGGGAGCTACGGCAATGATCTTCCTTATATTTACAGCATCCAAAGAGTAAATGGCTTATACATAGAGTAACATTTATGTTTCGAGAATTGGTATTTCGAATACTTGACCTCAACGTAGAGATCCATGTTTGTGTCTCTGGCTTTATATAAGGAACTTGAGCACCTTGATAAATTTCGCCAAGGATTATAACACCGCTGCTACGCTAACCATAACGTTTAAGGGCGTAACGATGAACCTTTAACTCAAACGCATATAGGCTGGAACGATAGCGAGTATTGGGATTCACATTTTTTTATGGCGCACAACTTTTTACGATGAACCAATGACCACGTGACGCGCCGACAAGCCGTGACCTTAAAGCGCTTCGCCCCTAAGTGTTTTAAAAGGAAATATCACCGGACGTCAACAAACACGAATAATCCGAGTAAGAGGCCCGTACGTCTAGGAAAACTTCTCGGGATCTTTAAATAAAGTAGGTTCGTACCGTATTGCATACAGGGCACAAATTTACCCTCGATGGCATTTGCCTGCCCCCCCCCCCCCCCCCCCGAAACGATTCTGCCTACGCTCCTTGTTGCTGATTGAACGCATCATCTTTCCTTTCCTTGTTTTTTTTTTTTTTTTTTTTCGCCAACATGCCTGGACAGCCGAGTATAGTAACCACGCTCGCCTTTGGATCGTGGGGACGCGCTTTCGAATCGCGCCTCGCCAGAAAACTTATCTCATTCTCTCTCCCTTTCTGTAGGTCGCCGAGTAGCGAGAGCATGCGACGGACGCGAATAACATCGGCTCCGGCTCAGGTTCAATTTCAAGAAGAATTTCTTCCTGGCGACCTGTTCCAACGATAGGAACTTGTTCCTAGCATCACCACTGTCAAGCCTATACCGGACTTCAACCTGTGAGTGCGCTTTTAAACGTTTTAACGCTTTCGTAAGTTCTTGAAGAGGTCCACCTCGCTAACCCTAACAAGCCGGAGACGCTGCTTGGACAGAACGCCGCCCCGCTCTACAGCGGATGGCGAGCGTCTCTGGGAGCGTCGCAGCCGACGAGAAGCCCTCATTGCCCTCTCGCTCCACGGACCACATGATGGATACGCAGACCAGTCAAGACGCCGATACGCAGGTGAGCGATGAGCACAACGCAAATCCATGGATCACTGTTACCAAGAGAGCGAACAAACGCCGACAGCTGCAACCCCATACCGTACCGACTCAACAGCTGCCCAGCATGCCGCCTGAGCCCACTCTACGCCAGAGCCGGCCTAAGACGCGTCTACGAAGACTCCCACCGCTCCCTGCCGAGGACTACAAGCTAGCAATCCGTCCCCATGGTGGATTAAATCTGAGCAAGGTTAGCCCCAAGACATTACTTCTCGCCGTAGTTCATGCAGCAAATATACGCAGTGAAAAGCCTGATATCAAGCTTCGAGTTGACGAAAATCAAAATGTGCTAACAATAAGCACCTCATCTGAACACATCGCCATGGCACTTGGACAAATCACCAAAATTACAGTGCGCGCAGCAACCTACGACATCACCTCTTATGGTATTGCGCCTGATAATTCGTGCAAAGGGGTGGTCAACGGGATAGGCCATGAAATCACACCAGACGACTTCCTGACAGAAGTTGAGGTACCGGGCTACGAGGTCCTTACGTGCAGACGCCTCGGCAACACCGGAGCAATGGTGCTCACATTTTGTGGCAAGCGAGTCCCTTTCTTCGTGAACGCGTACGGACAGGCTCTCCGCTGCTACCTCTACAAACGGACTATTCCCCACTGTAGAATGTGCAACAAAACTGGACACCATGAGGATGTGTGCCCACAGCCTCCTGACACACCGAAATGTCGAGTGTGCGGGGATTCACTATCACCCAACAACCACGAGTGCCGCCCTTCTTGCATGCTTTGTGGTGGCGACCACCCGACGGCTGCCAAACCATGCCCAAAGCGGTTTTCGCCACCTGTCAACCGACGCAAACCACCCCGGTCAGCTACTCCCACCAAGAAGGCCCAGTCACCATCTCCCAGCCCCGGACAGCAGAGCAGTGCGTCCGGGAGTGCAGCCAGGCGAAGGAGCCATTCCAGGGATAAGTCGGGGCCCAAGCGAGGAAACTCGTCATCGCGGAGTGGTTTCGCTGGCCAGCCGGGATCTCAAGGCTGGCAGACGGACGGGACAACGCATCATCATGGCCAGCAAAGCGGTTCCCACAAGAAAGCACAAACGGTAAGCTGGGCAGGGCAGTTCCCTCCTCTCCCTCCCTCTCCACACCAGTCCCACTCCCTCACACAAACATCAACGCAGGAAAGAATACCACAACCAACGCCAGCTAGACTGCTACAACCCATGTCAGTAGACACTCAGCTTCACCCTGACATGTCGTCAACTACGGCACGATCCGACTATTGCACACGAGAGGCATTGAACGAAATGGCTACTTCTTTAAGGAACAAATTCGCAACTATGATGCAGGTAGAAATGCAGAAAATGAAGGATAGCATTATGGCTGAACTAACAGCTCCACTCCAACAATTGATCCATCAGGCCCTGCAACCTGCTGTCCAGCAGATTGTAACGGATGTTTAACAGCAGATATCGGCTGCACTTGGCCAACTTGATATTTCGCCATCTGCACCAAAACGCACCACGTCTCCGACACGTGAAACACAGCGACCGCTTCCTTACAAACGCCCCTCCCGTTTCTTATCACCGTCCCGAAAAACCGTCCCAACAGCCGCAGCTGCTGCAGTCCCGCTTCCCACCACCCTCCACCAAGATTTAGCACAGTCCGAAATGCCTCCGTGTACTACCGAGGCCCCGCTGTTGCATGATCATGGCGAGAAACCGTAGGTCAACGCGTGACACCCCTCAACTCCTACGTGTGTGGCAGTGGAATTGCAGGGGGTATCGTAGGAAACGCGGAGCTCAGATGCAATTCATTGTGACGCAGCAGATTACTCCCGATGTCATAGCGTTACAAGAAGTACAATGTACCCCTACGCTTCCGGGTTACACCACATACACGGACGTAACGAACAATACACCACATCGCACAGCTACATTAGTGTCTAAGCATGTCACTGTCATAGAACGCACCCTTCAAAGCACCTCCATCTCACACGAACTTCTCGAATTAGTCCCGTGCTCTCGTTCCAGTAGCAGCCTGTACGTGCTTAACGTTTACAGTGCACCTAACGCCAGGAACGATGACTTCGGTCATCTATTCGCACAAATCTGCAAGTTGGGCAAACACATAGTTATTGTAGGAGATTTCAATGCCCCCCATCCGGCTTGGGGCTACGCAACAGAAACGCCTAAAGGCCGACGACTCGCACAGGTTCTCGCGATTCATCGCATGACCCTGCTGACAGAACCTGATCAACCCACTCGCCTAGGTAATAGTGTGTGCAGGGACACATGCCCCGACCTCACGATAGTCAAGGGCGTTAGTCACCATTCCTGGTGCAACCTCATGGTGAATCTAGGCAGTGATCACCATATACTAACTACAGAGCTCCAAGTAGCAGCCACGCGTGCCCCAGAGCGCATCATAAAACTAACGAATTGGGATGCATTTAGGCGTAATCGTACAACTACCCATCAGGACTCTCCTTCCCTAGAGGCTTGGACATTACAACTTCACTCCGATTTTGAAAGAGCTACCAAACTCATCGCTGCGACGACAGAAACGCCGGATGTGGACCGGCATCTGCTACATCTCTGGGATGCCCACAGAGGCTTGACACGGCGGTGGTGGCGACAGAAACATAACCGAAAACTTCGTCTCCGAATCGCCAAACTAGCTACTGAGGCACAGGACTATGCGAACATCCTCACTAGCAACAATTGGCATAACTTCTGTGATCGACTCAACGGCTCACTAAGTACACCTCGAACGTGGCGTATACTCCGTGCTCTTTTAAATCCCACGCAGACAAAATCACACACTGCTAACGCAATCCGCACCATTCTCCACAAATCAGGGCTCGACGATAACACTCTGCTGCACACCTTAAAGCAAGACTATGTATCCACGGGCCCCCGTCCCGCCTACCGTGATTATCCACACGTACACGATACGCCTCTAGATGAGGACATTACAGAAGCAGAGGTTAGGGCAGCTTTGCAAAGCATTAAGCGCAACACAGCACCCGGTACAGACGGGATTACATACACACTTCTGCGTAATTTAGATGACCAGTCCATCGAATATTGAACCGCTTTTTACAACGAACATTGGAAAAACGGCACGCTACCACAAGAGTGGCGACACGCAGAAATCATACTTATTCCAAAGCCTGGCAAGCCGCTATCCCTCCAGAATCTTCGCCCTATATCCTTAACTTCATGTGTAGCTAAACTCTTTGAACGCGTTGTTCTCTGTCGACTACAACCATTTCTCGAAGACAATCACTTTTTTCCTGATACACTATTCGGCTACCGTCCTGGTATCTCTACACAGGACGTATTATTACAGCTTAAGGAGGACGTGTTGGATAGCCCCACTTCAAACCAGGTCCGAGCTATTCTGGCCCTGGATCTGAAGGGTGCTTTTGACAACGTCTCCCACGACCTTATTCTTGACAATCTCGCTTCATCTCAGTGTGGCTCACGTATCTACAATTACGTCAGGTCCTTTCTTTCTGACCGCACGGCCACTATTGGGATTGGAGACCTCAGTTCGGACGTCATTCGTCTCGCAGGCAGAGGAACACCACAGGGCTCGGTTCTCTCGCCCACTTTGTTCAACGTCGCTATGGCTAAACTCCCTTCCCTATTGCAACAGGTTCCCAACATCCAGCATGCCATCTATGCAGATGACATTACAATTTGGGCGACCAAAGGATCAGACGAAACGATTCAGGACGCCCTACAGGAAGCTGTGTCTGTGGTACAAGACTATGCTGCTGCCGGCAGCCTTACGTGCTCAGTGGATAAGTCGGAGTTGTTATTGGTATACAAGCGGCGCCGCAAAACCGCTGATTCTCCTGACATTTCGCTGTTTCTTGGTGGTCATCCTATCCCTCTGGTACCACGAATTCGCATTTTAGGCCTCTACCTTCAGTCTGACGGCAAGGCCTCGTACACTACACACCTTCTGGCTCAGCAGATAACTCAAATTACACACATGATCCAACGCATCACCAATCGCAGGAGAGGCCTCTGTGAGAAGGATGTCCTCCGCTTAGTACAAGCACTCATAGTTAGTCGGCTCACCTATCATCTCCCCTTTCACAATCTCACTCTAGCTCAAATAAAAAAGATGGACATCCTTCTACGGACAGCTGTGAAGGCGGCTATCGGCTTGCCTCCACACGCATCTACACAACGCCTCCTTCAATTAGGAGTCCACAACACCATAACCGAACTCATCGATGCCCAGCACAACAGTCAGCTCCAACGGCTCAGGCAGACCCGTCAGGGCTGCGCCATCCTGTCTCGTCTTGGCTACCCGATTCCTCAAAAACCCGCACAAGTACCGCGACATAAACTTGCTTCTACTGTCCGCGAACTCATCAAAGTGCCTCCGATTCCACGCAATATGAATCCCTCCCGCCACGCCGGTCGTCGACGTGCCCGGGTACACGCGTCTTTGGTGATGGTACATCAGACTTACAAGTACTTTACACTGATGCAGCACGCTACCCAGAGAAGTCAGCCATGTGTTTAGCCGTGACAGATGACACAGACGCCCTTGTGGCGTCTGCCACACTTCGCACTAGAGACAGTGGTCTGGCAGAGGAGGGAGCTCTTGCTCTGGCAATCGTTCACGCTACGACACTGTCACACGACTCCCCTGTCACTATTGTAACAGATTCACAAGCTGCTTGCCGTGCTTTCGCTCAAGGACTTGTGGCTGCACATACACACAATATCCTCTCTTCTGTCTCACCGTCCGCATTACGTCCTGTGCGTATCGTCTGGACTCCTGGACACGCCTCTCTCCATGGTAATGAACGCGTTCATGCGGTTGCCCGAGAGCTGACCGGCCGGGCTCCATTGGAAGAGCTGTCCAATCCAGACGACGCATCGACAGAACCACTAAACTACAACGCTACGCTGCAGTACTATCGACAGAGCCGTTATACGTATCCTCCCCCTCATCCTTCACTTAACAGAGCAGATGCTGTCGCTTGGCGGCAACTACAGACCAATTCATTTCCTTGCCTTTATATGCTAAATCGCTTTCATCCGACTCTCTACCCCTCCTACTGCCCCTTCTGTGGATCCGTACCGACGGTGTACCACTCCACGTGGGAATGCTCTGCCCCACAGGGCGTGCCTCCCATTCCCAATCCCACCCCTTCCTCTTGGGAGTCTGCACTGCTCAGCTTACGCCGGCAGGAACTGCAGCAGCTGGTCCAGCGGGCTCGCAGGGTCGCGCAAGGCAATGGAGCCCTGGACTGAAAGCCCCACCCAAAGAAGGCTCAGTGTGCATTTGTTATTAATAAATGTTTATTCTCTCTCTCTCTCTCTCTCTCTCTCCCTTTCTGTACTAGTTCTCCCGCCCATCATAATTTTTGCATCCCACGCCGGTCTAATCGGCGCACGTGTTCTGGGAGCGAAGCAGAAGACGAAGGCGACGAAAGATGGGACGAAGAAAATTAACAGAAATATTTGTAACATTAATGCCTAGTTCACACTGAAACATCCGCTTTCTACAGCGACCGAAATTCCCCTGCCGCCGAAACGCAGCGTCGTTCGCACTGGACGCGCCCCGCGCCGCCGAATATGCCATCTACTACGGGGCGAACGCGGGATGGATGCGCTGTCACCCGGTTGTTGTCGCGGCTCGCAAACGCTACTACGCTATCCGGTGGTGCATACTTCGACGATTCTCGTACGCAAGAAGCAAGAAAAGACAGTACTGCTTACTTTGCTGGCAAGTGGCTGTCTTGTAATTCACGAAGAGCAGAAAAACCACCAACGCCAGCGGCGTTGGTGGGTTCGTTTTGCTCTGCAAGACCGCAACAAGCTCGGTCACGCCAACAGCAAGCTCGGTCACCTCTTCCACGAAATATGGACGCGAAGTAGGCACAGGGTAGGTTAAACTCCCGTTGGTTTCAACATTCAGTTACGTGCACTGCGCCATAACAAGTGAGTAGGGCTTGGCCGCCATTTTTGAAAATTCCTTGACTAGCGCTCCTATTGGTCCTCGGTGAACGATTCGGCGGCAGACGCCGCAAAAATAGGTCCGAGAGCGATCGGCGCGGAAAGGGCCCTCTCCTGGGCCGGCACGAGACGCGAGCATGCGCAAAGGGGGTTATGGAGAGACAGCGTTAGAGGGGCTAGCATCTAAAAACTATACGCCTGATTACGACGCCTCCTCATAGCCTCACCATTCACACCGGCGGACAAACACCCCCAATGCGATCACGGTTATATTACTTACCGACGCAACCAAGTTCACTAAGTGTCAAATATTGGAACTAAATGCAGATTATGATAACGAAATTTCCCCATAACCTCTTTTTACGTCTCGTTATAGGCACCCGACAATAGACCAGAAGGCGCGACGAAGCTCCAAAAGGTCCCTAGGGACCTTATTTTGGGCCGCCTCAGCATTGTTGGTACCGACCGCCTTGGATTCCAAGTAAATGAAACTCTCGCTGAACACATTGAGACGCTGAAGCGTCAATGCCCTTTTTGGCGCGTTTTCAAGGGAGGCTTCCTGTGCGCTCACATATGAGAGCTCAAAACTAAGAAAGAAAATAATATGCACAGGCAAATCTGATTTTGCTGCGTCTACTCGCTAAACTGTGTGTTCTGGCGCTACCATCAGATCTCGTAAACTGTATCTCCGGGTGCCTATATGATTAAAATTAAGGTTACCTTAGGACTCTCCCAACACGCATTGAATTTACCGCCAGGAACAAGCTGACTCCGTGATTCACGCGCTGAACAGTGTTGCCATTGTTTAGGGCAACACACACAAAACAAAGTCAAGTGTGTCACGTACACAAAAACAAGACCTCAAGAGAGCGTTTTTGTTTTGTCAAAAAATACCGTTGATAACTGTTTTAAATTACAAAAAAATAATCTTGAAAATAAATTGTCACAAAAATGTATTTTTAAGTGTTATATTTTAAGTTTGTTTTAAAGGCCACTAATTTAACACTATTTCAAATATTTTTTACTCAATTTGCTAGTTTGATATTTTTATTTATGTTTTAATTTAGAATATTGTATTGTAAGTTGTTTGTAGAGAGCGCTGCATACATTACAACATTTGACTCACTGCTATTTCTCTACGATGTGCATAACAAGACTCATGTCATTAGTCCACTTGCTAAGAATTTCCGTGTAGATGGCCGCTGCGTCGTGTTATAACTGAATGGGAATTCCACACGAAATGCATCCTAAATGACCCGTAAGACTGATTAGCTTGCTCTAAGATGAAGCCTCTTAACCTTTCCTGCGTAGCCATAAAGTTATCCTGTAAAGGAGTTGAGACGGTGCATTCCATATGTATAACGTAAACAAGTGCCTTGCAAGGACGTCCTCTAAGCGTCTGCACGATGTTTTTCGCGTAAAAATGCGTGCGCATGGCTTTGGCGTTCTGTGTGTTCTCTCTGTTTTACCGTGACTGTAAGCTGTGATCTTGCTTTGCAGATTTATCCGAGCACTCCGTCTACTTCCGCGAAACGCACATCTTCGAGATTGTGCCCGCGTAACAGCACTGCACCATGTCCGGCTCGCTGAGCCGGTCAGTTTCGTTGAGTCCCCTCGAGCCTAGTCCCCCCAGCCAGCCGGCTTCAGGATCGCCGCCAAAACTGACGAGCTTACCGAAGGACACTAGACAACTCGCCGATCTAACTATATCGCCACTGAAGATCTTCGTGTCGGCTAAGAAGCGAATCAACGATGTGTTCGTGGGCATCCAGGGATACGTGGAAGAAAGCCACGCCTTTCTTGCGGGTGAGCCTTATCTCATGATAATCGGAGCTTGTTTCTCTGGCGGCCCTCAAGATCTCATGCTTGTGGGACGTAGTTCGTTCTGATTACGTGTGCGCGCCTCTAGTTTTGTTATCAGCCTTCATACTCACGCACTGTTTCCCACTCTATATATCTTTTCATTCAGTGAGAGACCTAAAAAGGGAGCATTTTCTAGCTAGGTTTGCGCTTCAAGCGCGGAGCCAAGTGGTGCAACCACAACAACGAACCCTGAAGCGATGGTTGCGCTACCACTATTGACGTCTTGCTTATCCGAACTCTCTCGTCCTTTCTCCGTAATACCCTAAGCGAGCGCTGTCGTTTACCTGAATACCCTTATCGCGACCATCCGTCTTTAACGCAAAACATTCCTCGCGTCTTCAAATACGAACACGAAGTCTCTAATACTCAGTATTTATTTTATTTACTTATTGTAAAAAAAAAAAAACGCGGGCTTTTTTTCTCTTAATCTCTAAACATTTGAAGCCAGTGCAAGTGGTCTCACGATTTTTCTATCAATGAGCCCTCGTTCTCATTTTGAAAACAATCCTTATTTCGTATTATATAATTTTGACATGTTTCTGTAATTAAATTGCATATCACGAAGTTTGCTTACTAAACTGTGCTGCTGCAATGTTATAGCAAATAAGCACTCCATTCACATATGCAAAACTCATTTGGAATATGGTGTGGCTGAGTGTATATACCAATGAACACTACCTACTTCAGTGCCATCTTCGACTACTTTTTTTCCCTCGGCAACTGTTCTTCATATACATTAGATTATCAGTTACAGGCCAAAGAATAGCGTTGCCTGACCAATTGAATTTTTTTACTCCTCCATCTTTACTAGCACGTCTGTTACTTCACCTCTTCCTGCTCTCTGGTCCTCAGAGCTGTCTTCTTGTCTCTGAACATTGCACCTTGCAACAAGCGTGTTCTCCTACGAACACTTGTTAATACTCTTGACAAAGCGTAAATTAAAAATGCTGGTCAGGCGAAAATTCGGCTAGCGCGAACCACACAAAATGTCGACGTGTCCTTTCACGTTGGCACAGAGCTGGCACCACTATGCTGCAGTTCAACCAATAATTTTTCATTTACATTATTGCCTATTGACATTTGATGTCTTACTCTGTAATTCACACATTTATCGGCTTGGTCTATATGGAGTGCATGAGTAGTGTGCAGTCAATAAAAGAAAGAAGTCTGTGTCCTAGATCCAAGATATGGAACACCTGTTACAGTATCGCATTGCTCTGTTTGCATGACAACACTACTTTCTGAAAAAAAGTTAACTATTTAAATAGCATTTCTGGCACGAAACAACAACTGTCGTCCGGCTTGGTTGCATTTTCTTTTCTCAAAAACATGGCTCTTCTAATTTTTCTGTCGGAAATGTAATGTCACGTTGACAGTGTGCACACCATTAAGAAGTGCCAGTACCATGATCATAATGCAAGGCAAGCTCATAAGATGGGTAACAATCATAGTTGTGTTGTGAAATACTTCGCAAATACTCAATTTTTTCTTAGAGTGTAGCAAACATGAAAACACAGCCGTTACACAGTGATGGTCCTCCCCATTCTTTGCAACAGAGAACAAGGGTTATGCACATTTTGAAACATTTTTGATACATTATTATTCACGAATGTCATGTGCCTTTCACTCTGCCTGTATATTTCTAGCTCTCAATTCTGGCATGGAAGCATTCAAGGCGGAAGACTGTTTGGAGGTGGAAAAGTTCAAAGACAAGATCGCTGGCATTCGTGACGTCTTGTCGCGTGATCACATGAAGGTCGTCTTCTTTGGCAGGTACCGTTTTTTTTGACGGCCAAAGGCCTCGCATTACCTTAGTGTTGTGCTCAGTAATTCGCATGTTGTGGCTGTCAGTCGCATACTAAGCACCTTGGTCTCTTTTCACCATCTTCTTTAGGACCAGCAACGGCAAGAGCACAGTAATCAACTCCATGCTGCAGGATAAAATTTTGCCTAGTGGTTTGGGCCACACCACAAACTGCTTTCTTCAAGTAGAAGGATCAGACAGCTCAGAAGCATATCTGCTGACTGAGGACTCCAGTGAGCGCAAGAATGTGGAGGTGCAGTCTCTGCTCTTGCTACAAACACAATTGTTCGAGGGATGTGTGAGGGAGGAAACTTGTGTCAGCTGTCATTTCTCATCTGTGTTTCTTTTGAGCAGTGTAGCGCTTTGTTTTCCCATTCTTCCCAATTTTGTTTGTTCTTACAGTCCGTGCTGCAATTGGCCAACGCATTAAACTCAGAGTCACTTGGTGAGAGTGCTCTGGTGAGGGTCTTCTGGCCAAAAGACAGGTGCAATCTTCTGCGTGATGACGTAGTTCTGGTCGACAGGTATGCTCCTCTGTATTGTTTGGCTTTGTACACTATTACCAATAGGAACTACAAATATCAATCAGTCACATTCAGCGAAACTCACTTTTGTGTGACAAAATCTGCAATATCATGTCACATGCTCACCATAGCTCTTAATTGGTCAATTAACTCAAGAAATAGGCCGAAAGAAAATAGTTCCCTCATGGCAGCATGTCTTTTCAAACGTACTACCTTCTTTGGTCTTGACTAATCATTGTTTGTTAAAAGCAAAATTATGAATGCTGATAAAAAAATATGCGTACTGCCCAACGGCTGTGAATGTGTTCTCCAGAGAGTATAGTAGTACCTGGTACAGCACTTTTTTTTCTGATTCCGGATCTTTGATCAAGAAAAATCATAATTTAGCCTGCGTCCTTAAGTGATCACAAGATTACTATCACTTTTCCCTAAAACTGTTAATGGTTCTTTCCAAAAATTCAGGTACATGCTTCATTACAGGGTGTGTTTGAGATTACCTGTGTTTGAATCTTATAACTCGCCTTTTCATCTTTCTCATGCTGCTTTGAAAGTATTAATACACCATAAACAGTACTTGGAGCAGCCGTGATGCAGCTGATTTTGCTTTGTTTACAAACTGTAAACATCGAAGTTAAAGTGGACTCACTTAACTTTGAATAATATGATTAAACATGCACTAGAGTTCAATAGTTAGTATGAGGCATCGTACTGTATGTGATTATCACAGCCCATTTTCAGGAACGAAATTTTTTATTCAATTGTGACCTATTTTTCAGCCCTGGCATCGACGTGTCCCCAAATCTTGATTTGTGGATTGATAAGCACTGCCTGGATGCTGATGTGTTTGTACTCGTGGCCAACGCCGAGTCTACATTGATGGTCACAGTAAGTCCCTTGGCATTAGCACTGTCTTATAAGTGACTCTTTGCTAAATCTGCCAGGAATATTTTCATTGTAATGGCAAAAAAGACACTCTGAACATTGGACTTCTTACTCGTTTTACAAATTTTTTTCAATAGATGATAATACAGAACAGATTCCATTAAATCTATCTCATTAAAAGATTATGCAGCACTTTCAGTAATATGCTAGCAATTGGAATGTGATGGCGGTTCATGTGGACGTTGCAACACATTTTGTAATAAATAAAGGCTAGGAGCGTTAGCTGAAGGTATTCAATAAAAACTTTTCTGCTGACACAAACATGTACCATATTTTCTCGCATATAACCCGCACCAAAAATTGAAAAAGATTGCCTGAAAAGTGAGGGTGCGGCTTATCTGCGAATAATTCGGAAACAGAGGTCGGCTTCACAGTCATTCCGCATCTGGTGCAGAGGCAATAAAAGCCAACACAGGCCATAGACAGATCCCCTCCATAGCATGTTTGTTCCCTTTTTGCGTGCTTTAAGTTGGTCAACAGCGTCACAAGAGCAATTTGACAGCATATTTCTTCGAGCCAGGTGTGGCAAGTTTACACCGTTGGTCAGCCTTGTCTGGTGAGGCACCATGAGCGAGTCTCGGCGGCAATCTTTCACCGCAAAAGAAAAACTCAAGATTATAGCTGCTGCGGAAGAAATCGGCCACAGAGTTGCTGCGAGGAGGCACGACGTCGGCAAGTCCTGAATGCGTGACTGGCAAAAAAAGGGGCCTCTCTCGAAAGTGCATGCAAAGAGAAGCGAGCATTTCGTGGCCCGAAGACTGGTGTGTACCCCCTTTTTTAGACGCGGCTTTTCAAATTTATTGAGGAGCGGAGGAGTCGCGGCCACGCTGTGTCAATGGAAGTGGCGCAAATTGAAGCGCTGAGGTTGGCCCGCGACATGAACATCTCACGAGAGTTTCGTGCGAGCCATGGATGGCTCCAGCGATTGCCAAGCACGAATTTTCGATGCGGCGGCGAACGACTATGTGCCAGCGGCTTCACAATGCCTATGAAGACAAGCTTTTGAGCTATCAACATTGCGTCATCGGGCTGCGAAAAGAGCACAACTACTTGCTCTTCCAGGTGGGAATTGCTGATAAAATGCCCATGTACTTCGAGATGCCCACGGACACCACTCTGTCGAAAAAGGGCTCAAAATCTGTGTACTGACGGGTGGAAACACCAAACTACGCTTCACAGTAATGTTGTGCGCTTTGGAGGATGGTTCCAAACTGCGCTTGTACGTAATCTTCAAGCGCAATATGCTACCCAGAACTCCACTATCACCAGGGATTGTTGTTCGAACTGAAGATAACGCGTGTATGAATGGTGAGCTTGTCTGTAACTGGCTTCATAAGATCTGGGAAAAGAGGCCGGGCGCCATATTGGCTTGGCGGTCGATGCTGGTGTTGGATTCGTTTCGAGGCCACTGCACGGACGCAGTGAAAGCGCGCCTCGCTGACCACCGCACCGACCTCGTGATCATACCCGGTGGCATGACTTCCATGCTACAGCCACTAGACGTGTGCCTCAATATGCCGTTCAAGGCACACGTGAAGCGGCTGTATGCAGAGTGGATGGCTGACGGCCTTTACGCCCTGACACTGACTGGGTGCGTGTGGAGGCCAGACATTGCGCTGCTGTGCCAGTGGATCGTGGATGTGGGGGAGACTATTCTGGCCGACATGGTGCGCAAGAGCTTCAAAAAGTGCACCATCAGCAATTGCTTGGATGGCACCGAAGACGATTGCTTCTTCGTGAGCAGCGATGAAGCCTTGGATGGCAGCAGCGACAGCGGTGAGTCGGGCGATGATTGAAGGAACGGGAATCGGCGCTGCCAACGTTGCGGCGATCGCTTCAAAATAAAGTTCTATTGTAAACGAGATTCTGATGTGATGTGCAGTCGTGAATTTCCAAAACAGTTTTTTTTTTAAGCTAAGCGTGCGGTTATACGCGAGGATTTTTTTTTCTTTTCGGAGAGTTCAAAGTTAAGGGTGCGGATTATATGCTAGGGTGAGTTCTTTGCGAGAAAATACGGTACCTTTAGACACTTTCATCTTGTGGACTTGCTGCTATAATGGTGAATAATGCTTCTAAGCTTAAAGGTACACTTGGAGATATTTGATCTTTTGTAATTCTTGGTGCAGCATTTTGAATAATGTTTACAAGATTTTCTTAGTTCATCCTGAAAGGTTCGAAATGTTCTCGTAACAGAATCCACGCAATAAAGAGAAAGGCCACACTGTTCTGGCATTAAGGTTGCGGTGCTGTTAACCTGTATGCTGAGTGGAAAATTACCAAGGTTGTGTGCACTGTGCTTCCAGGAAAAAAACTTTTTTCACAAAGTCAGCGAACGCCTTTCGAAGCCAAACATATTCATCCTGAACAATCGCTGGGATGCGTCAGCGTCAGAGCCGGAGATCATTGAAAAGGCAAGTGGGACTTGCATGGTTGCATAGTAAATGTGTTACTTTGATTATTATGAGTAATAACAAAGTAGTAGTGTCATCCAAATTGTAGATATTGACTACTTGTTAATTAACTAGATACTCCTTTCTACATGATGCATTCTCCGCAGGTGCGGAAGCAGCACCTGGAGCGAAACCTCGCGTTCTTGGTGGACGAGCTGAAAGTCGCTAACCGTCAACAAGCCGAGGACAGGGTGTTCTTTGTGTCGGCAAGGGAGGTCCTCAATGCCCGGCTGCGCAAACAGCAGGGTCTACCACAGCATTGTAAGCTTCTCACTCCTGCTTCCATCTCTTCTACATTCGTATTTGCCTTTCATCCTATGTGTGAATTGCCCCGCCAAGTTTGTTTTTGGTTTTATAAAAATTAATATGCACGAACGAAACTGGAATTCTCACAGCACTGGTTGCCATGTGTTGTTTTCTCATGATGTAGAATTGATATGCCGAGGTTTGGTTAGTGGGTGCTAATGTGTTGTTTTCTCATGATGTAGAATAGGTATGCCGAGGTTTGGTTAGTGGGTGCTAATTGTATATTTACAGTTGTGCCATGGTTGCTAAGCCTGCTCAGTTGGTTGGTGTTGCCAGTACAGGTAGTATGCAGTCCTATTCGAGAGGTGATGACTCAAATCTTTCGGTTACACCAGCTTCTGAAGGCACGCCCTTTAATTTTTATTTTATGTAATTGTCTTCTTTGCGCTTTATATGTCGTGAGGCCAAAGTACGCACCACATACGCAGCATGTTGATTTACAGCATGTTGCATAGAAATAAATACAGCTGTAAATTATAATGCCATAGTTGTTTTTTAATAATGCACAGGTAAACATCGTGCAGATGGATTCCTACTGTTCATATTTGTGTATGTAAATCTTTTCTCTGCAAGCATATCGCTCAGATGCTAAATTCACAGAATCACCAAAGACATTAGGTATAATTTTTCCCAGTTTGTCTTGCTGAGTGACTGGAAATGTGCGCATTTTTATCTGATGTTTGCATGTTGATGCTGTCAAAATTTAACTACACGATCTTCATGAATGCATAAGGAAATAATTATTTTAGCTTGCTGAAGTGCGTGTGTTACAATAGGCAAGATGGGCACACCCTATTAGTCTTTATGCCACAAACACAAGCACTGACGAAGAAAAATGAGCTGCCATAAATTGCTGTCAAAAGTAGAAATTTGCTAAGATTAAGATTTTATACTCAGTCACAATAGATAATAAGCACATTGCTTTTAATCAAATTTCCATAAAAAAGAAAGATGATGCTAACTATAAGGGCAAAAACAGAGTGCATATTCAAGTGCTGGTCATCAGGCAAAAATGCAATGATATCTATCTTTGATAAACCTGATGTTATACGGTTTGTGTATCTGGTGGATGTCTTCCGTATAGGTATATATGCCGTCTAAAATAACTGTTCTTTACAGAATTAGCATGGCTGCATTTACTTCCTAACCTCTCTTACTTTTTTGAATTACAGTTGCACGCATTTGAAATATTATAAGATTCTCTGCCTATATGCATGGCCGAGTACAGCTTGTTTTGAAGAATAGTCTGCTCAGAGATTTAGGCACATCCTGTGTGACCAGTGACTATCTGGTAGTTATATAATGGTAGGAGAGGTGTCCATCAATGTGCAGCAGCAGAAGTTGACTGTTTGTACCTCATTATATGTGCAGCAGGCATAGGTCTTGCCGAAGGGTTCCAGGGGAGGTACTTTGAATTTCAAGACTTTGAGAGAAAATTTGAGGTGAGTGACCTAATGTGATACCCATTCATAAATGACGAGGTTCTTCGGGACCTGTCACTCCACATTAAATGCAGCTGTAAAAGCGCTTTTGCTATCTTCTCTTTAGGAGTGCCTTTCCAAGTCTGCGGTAAAAACAAAGTTTGAGCAGCACACGCAAAGAGGGAAAAAGATTACAAGCGAGCTGCGAGCCATCATGGACAAAGTTTATGAGCAGGCAGCATCGCTCAAGTGAGTTGTATCTGTGTGATGCTGCACATAGCTTCTACCGCACTTTGTGGTGGATGCGCATCATACTTATCAAATTTAGATAAAAAGCATCCCTTATGCACCACCACTGGTACGACATTGACAGTCTTGTTGTGAGAAAAAAAAAAAAAAAAACTCCAGGCCTGCGTGCGATGCACAGCACAGTCACAGGGAAAGCAGGAAGAGCGACCTTTAAGAGCCTTTTTCAAGCACTATTTGGGTAACTGCTACAAGCACAATCGCTGGGTGCCTGCTATGCCATTAATAATCATAATTTATGGGTAGTAGGCCGGCATTCACTTATGCTATCCTTTGTCATTCTTCGGAAAAGTGTGGTATCCGCTAAGCACATGCAAGGCATTTTGTGCCAATTGTTCATGCAGTGGCTGACAACGATGAGGAATTATGCCTGAAGTGGGTATGCACCACAGTTAACAGGTGATCAAGAACAAGCTGTTGTAATGGGTTGGAGCATGGGATGACCCACCCGTAACGCTATTCGAATTGTGTGATGCCTGGTTGTTGCTTTGCTGTTCTAAAATGCTTTATTACTCATATTAACGAGATTACTTTTCCGACATCAAGCCTGCCTAAGGCAAGTTTGCCAACAAGTCCCAAGCACCAGCGTGGCTCAGTGGTAGAATAACTGGGCTGGCACACAGTGTACCTAGGTTCGAACCCCTCTGCGTCCTCGGTGTTTTTTACTTACTGAGTTTTTTTTTTATTGCGTGCGATAGTGGTTATGGGCACAGGCGGCAGTGGCATACAAGTATGGCGCCGCACGTGACAAGTGTTGTAATCTCATTACAGCTTTTGCTGTAAAATTCAGCAGGTCCCTCATACCTCGGGAATCGATGTTACGAATCATGTGCATCAGTGCCGTCTTAAGTGATTGCCATCTCCCGTACACAGAGCGGAGAAGCAGACCCTTCGGCATGAGCAAGCGGAGAGGCTGCAGTTCACGCAGCAGCAGCTGCAGTTATTGACGGAGGAGGCGAAGCAGCGCATCGGGCAGCTAGTGGAGCAAGTGGAGCAACAAGTGGCTGGTGCCCTGAGCGAGGAGATCCGCCGGCTGGAGCTGCTGGTTGGCGAGTTCGAGCGGCCCTTCCACCCGGACCCGCTGGTGCTGGGCGTGTACAAACGCGAGCTGCACGCCTATGTCGAGCGGGGCCTTGGATGCAACCTGCGTGCCCGTTTATCCACCACTCTGCAGATGTCTGTTGAGAACGCACAGAAGGAGATGATCGGTCAGTGTTTTGAATTATACTGGGCATATGTCTGTACCATCTGGGAGTAAAATTTAATAATGTATTGATATATCGGGGGCATTTTCCAGGCGCTTCTTCATTATCTGTGCATGATCATCATCACATAAGGTTCTTCATCATTGCTTGTGGGGACTCATCTTGAGGTTGTGCTGTGCCTTGGATGTTAACGTTTCACCACGTCCTCAGCGTGCAAGGCGGGTCGAATGCCATATCACAATATGATCAATTGATGGTAAATGAGTGCTTCTACAAATAAGATTACATGCAATGCCTGCCTTTTTACAGCAGTACACCAAGGTGCACTGCTTTACACTGCTGCTACCAAGCAGTACACCAAAGTGTTGCACAAATGGTGTAGTATAAAGGGTTTGAATGGAGTGAAATACATAAATGATTATATACAATTTACGCATGCCATAAGGACCTTCAGGCAGTCGGAATTAACTTTTACTCAAGCATAGTGTGCCACTTCCCAGCAGACTTGATGCTTTAGGTAGCATGCGAGGGTTTATCATTCAGCTGCAACCTTGTTAAAAGGTCATGTGCCGTGTGGCACTGCCTAGCAAAAAGAATGTTCCACACTCGCCACCTTGGCTATGAGTGGCTTTGGCTAACACCACCAGTGATTACACGTACAAAAATACCTGCCATAGTGGACAAAGGAGCGCCCTCCGTGATAGCTCAATTAGTAAAGCATCGGATGCGTATTTCGAAAGGCGCGAGTTCAAGACCTACCGATGAAAAGGTGTTTTTGCTCATTTTAATTCTTTTCAGTTTATGTCGTTAATACACTACAGGTAAAGATGAAATACTAATGTCACTTATGCTACCTTTGGCCCTGTTGAAATCATATGGTTGTGTCTAACGGGAAAACAAGCCCTTTGAACAATTTCCCTCCTTTCATGCATTATAAGATGGTGGTTTTAGCATATTAAATCCCAAATTTTAACAATTTCACTTCTTACAATGGACAGTGTGTGTCAGTTAATTATTCACCACCTTTACCATTTTGCCCTTGCCAGGACGAATGTCATCGCTGATACCGTCAGAGCAGCAGCCGCAGATGCTCAATGTTCTGCCACGACACAACTTTGAAGTCCTGTACCGAATCAACTGTGAGAGCCTCTGCTGCGACTTCCAGGAAGACCTGCAGTTTCGCTTCTCATTTGGCCTGGCTAACATGATAAAGTTCTTTACACGGCACCGAAAAGTGGATCCAGCAACTGGTAGCAGCTACTCAAACATGGTATGCTGTCTTTCATTAATTGTCATTGCCTAGAGTATACATTTTGAAATAGTTATTATGTAGTGGTGTACACCGCAAAATTTGCATCATCATCGATTTTTTTTATGAAGCCTGTACGCTTGCAAGACCTAAATGAATTTTTCGCTTTTGAGCTTTTGGAATATCAAACCCACTTCTATGTGATGTTTTTATTAGGTTACATGGGAATATCAGTGCATAACTGAACAAGGACTACAAAAAGACGACTTTTCTTTTGTTTGTCTTTCTTTAGTTACGTACTTGTATTTCCAAGTAGCATAAACCACCAACTCACCCAATTAGCCATTTTGAGAAGTTACTGAAGCGTCTTTCTTCTCAGACTTTTCTAAGCTATAGGTGGTGCAAATTGGCTCGTAGTCATTCGCTAGGCTATGCCTCATAATCGTACATTGGTATTGGCACTTAAAAGCACAATTTTTTCAGGATATTAAACTGCATGAACCAGTGAAAGAATTCTGTTCTGGCGAGGAAAGGTTGAAATAAAATAAAAAGGACACTCGTCGTTCTTGTTATGTGAGGAGCACGGTAGCATCATTGGTCACTTATGCGCAGATTCCAAGGCCGCAGCTGAGCACACCACAGACACCGAGCAATGAGATCAAGGTGTTCCCGGCAGCTCCTCCAGACTACCTGGGCATTGTGCACAAGTTGGCAGTGGTCTCCCCAACACCTCAGACTGCTCTCGGCGTACTCACAGTTGGAGGATGCGTGAGTGTTTGTGTGTTCACTGTGCCACGAAGAGTGGGACTCATTCAATTTTTCCGTGAACGTAAGTTTGTTCATATCTACAACGAAGCTGAATGTATTTTTGAAGCAACGTGATAAAGAAGGGAAACTGTACTGACAAATAGAGCGGATTAATGTTAAGGAAGGCAGATTATGGTAAGCCAGGAAGAAAAAGCTGTGAAATTGTGTTGACATCATTCCGTTTTGGAGATACAAGGTGACAAGTTTAAATCCTAACTGCTTCAGCCACTTTCCAATAAGGGTGTAGTGTAATGATGGCAATGTAACTAATACCCGTGTCCCATGGGCATTTGTAAGGCTGTTGAGCCGGTCATCTATTGACTCGACTGTCAAGCACGAGCTGCCACACGGGCAATTTTGAAGGCCAGTGAGTCAGTACTCTATCTAGTCAACGGAGCACCCCACACCTTTGTTGAAACTTCGAAGGCTTTTGAGTGACAAAGCGGAAACAGCGCGAACGTGGTAACGTTGACAAGCGGTGAAAACGTGGCCGCAGCTTGGCTGCTCAACAGCTTAAAAATCAAACATGCATTTGTATTTACATATAAACAATTTATATACAATTATAAAAATTTATAACAATTTTAAACAAACAATTTATAAACAATTTACCGTATTTACTTGTGTAATGAGTGCATTCGCATAATAAACGCACCTCTAACTTCAGTCGTCAAAATTTGGATTTTTTTTCATAATAAACGCACCCCCTACATTCACCCTTGCAGTCCCGCTAACCAACACCTGGCGCCTACTTACCCTTTGGAACTCTTCCGTTATGCCAACCCCCTTCAACTACCTTGACTCGCTCCGTCCCCCATTTGCCCGTTGCCACGTGCCGTATTGTTTTTATTTTTATCTGTTCGCTGCGCTTCTCCCTCTTCTATATCTGTGCGTCACAGTGGGGTTCACGAATACGAGTGTAGAGACATCGCAACTGATAAGCACATAGCGAGCGAGAGCTAGCAAAGGTCACGAATCTGCCCGCACGGACTGACGATCACTTCCTGCAAATACAAAAGTTTAAGGCCCGACGACGTGCATGCTATTTTCGAGCAACGATGACAGGATTTGCTGTCGCGAAAGGTCATTCGTCGCTATCGTGTCACGGGTTTCTGTAAAAGTAGAAAAAATCGCTTGTCACCCAGAAAAGATCGTGACGATTTCCACAACATGGTAGCACCCCCGATACTCTCCTCGCTTGTTCGCCGCGCGTACAGAAACTTCTCATGTGGAAGTGAGGCGGCGGCCGTATTTTGTCATCAATCTTGTTATCGACGATTCGTTTTTATGTTTCGGGGAGTAGCTTGCTGCAATGTTGGGTACTTGCTACAATGACAACAGCGTCGTCGTGCGAGGTTGCCACAAAGTTGGCAAAGTGCATTGTACCGCACGCTTCTGGGCACCCCTTGAGATCACAACAGATACCACTCTTGCGGTTAAACGATTGCGCGAAAAGATAGCCGCGAAACCCTTTTATGGCGTGGGCAGGCGGTGCGGGGACAACTTGCAGAAGATAGCCCCATCAACCACCGAAGATGAGTAAAGTGCAACAAAGGACGTGTTTCCAAACAGTCTACGTGTATGCGAAAAGCTAAGCGACCCAAGTTTTTTTTGCATTACAGCATTTTTTGCTCATGCCGCAAAAGTTTTTATAAAATCTGCCCCGCATAATAAACGCAACCCCAACTTTGCTCAGACTTTTCGAGAAAAAAAGTGCGTTTATTACGAGAGTAAATATGGTATATATAGTAACAGCCATGTGTGTGCTTTTAAGTCTATTTGCTGCACAATTTCACTTAGGATAACATGAAAACGAAAATAAAGGTATGCAGCGCCAAGCAATTTTTGCGAGATACACCTGAACCACTCAACAGCCGTTAAAAACTGTCGTGTAGCAATGCAGTAACTCTGTCGAGTCGATTGATCTGTGGCGTTGACGGCATTCGACTCGATTGCCTTTCAAAAGTACCCGTGTTACACGGTCTATGCGTCTATGTGACATTAGCCTATGTGCCAGATGAAAAAAAAAAAAAAAAAGAACCCTGTGTTGTCATAAGTTGATCTTGAGCCCTCTACTGCAGCTACTTAAGCACACATAGCCACAATTTACATTTCTTCAGCCGATTAGTGCAATGCAGAATTGTCTTGAGACTGTTTTGTTAAATGTAGACCTAACTGCTCGAATACTTGAGGAGCTAGAAACAACAAAAACAGTTATGGTACCCGTAAACTTAAGATTGTAGTTCATGAGTGTATGTGACACCTTCTGAATCAATTTTCACAGATGGTTCGTGCCATTGGGTGGAAGGTGATTGCTGTAGCAGTGGGAACATACGGAGCTCTCTACCTCTTCGAGCGACTGACGTGGACTAACCGGTCGAAGGAGCGCTGCTTCAAGCGCCAGTATGTGCAGCACGCCACTCGAAAGCTGCGTCTGATCGTTGACCTCACGAGCGCCAACTGCTCTCATCAAGTGCAGCAGTAAGTGTGCGTTTAGCCAGTTTAGCCGAGGGGTTGCTTTTATTATTGTGTAGAGAGAAGTCTGGAACCATCATTCATGCCAATTTTCTAATGGGTTCAGCGCCATCATGGCAGTGTAAGCAGGATAAGGATGTGTTTCTCTCTCACCTCAAACATTGCTTTCGGAAAAACAAAATGAGTGTCCTTGATCGAGAATCACAGCTCAATATCCCAACACTGCTATAACTGTCAGAGTCTTGATTCACACATTAGGAAGCTTGATGCACTTCGACATATCAGTAGTAATACTAAGTGAATTGTCGGCATTAGGTATGTAGTGGAATTGCCCAAGTTTGCACGTTTCTGCACCTGCTTTAGGTGCACTAAGAAATCAGTGTCACCCATGTGCCATCTAATACTGTGTACGTGTTTTTCAAAGCCTTACCGTGTTTCCTCTGCTGAATGATAGGTTGTACAGCGCGCAAAGATCACTAGTGCCTCTTTGTGACTCATTACGCTTCAAGGAGTGTACATGCCTTTACATGTTACTATTCTGGGTGAGCTTGACTGTAAAGCTGTTGCAGGCACGCGCGATACTAACACTGCAAACCTGTCTTCTCATTTGCAGAGAATTGTCGAGCACGTTTGCTCGTCTGGGACACGTGGTTGACGAAGTGGTGAACGATATGGATACGGACATCAAAAAGCTGGATAAGGAGATCGCCAAGATGGAGGAGGCCACAACCAATGCCAGAACCTTGAGGTACTGCTCCCAACAGATTCGTTCAGCAAGAGTTAAGATTATTTGTAATTTACGATCACCAACAACAGAACAAGACAGAGCCTTGTGTGAACTTTAAATTCCCTCTCTTTCAAGGCTTAGTATGTACATTGAATATATTGGATCACTGTAATTTGAAAGGTCACATATGTGTAATTTTGAAAAGCTATCACACACTGGAACAGCGAACTCGAGGCTTTGTGATCGGTCCTTGGAAGAATGCAGTTTTTTCTTATAAGTCAACCCTGCATTTTTAAATAAAAAGCCAGCACTCGCTACTGTACATCATAATGTAAGTATGCTTCCTGGGCACCTCATTCCAGCAGCATGAAAATCACACTGTTGAGAACATGGTCTCTTCAAGTTTCACTCCAGTACTCATGATACTAGTTATAGAACTGTGGAAGTGTGGTGAATAGAATGAATGAGTTGAAATGATATCTTAATTTTTTAAGCTCTGAATACAGTCGCATCTAAGGGTAATTTTAATGTGCCTAAGAGGTGTACTTGTTCAAACATAAAAGAGGTTAGCCTTCTAGCCCGAAATTTATCCTGTTCACATTATATTTGTGAACTATATTTGACGTGCTATCTTAAATATATAAACTTAGAGCTAGGGTTGTCCAAATAGCAATTTGATCGAACAATTTCAAATTTAATTTGAGTAGTATAGATATCACAAAAAAAATGAAAAAAGCAGAGCGTACTTGTCATGACAAAACTAACCTGCGCAATATATATATATATTTAATTGAATGAGGCATGTGCAAATGTCATTCTTTTCGGTTCATGGTAAGTGGAAGCAACTTTGAATAGTAGCAGGATTTGACTGTCGGTAGAATGCAAGTGATAACTTGTAAAATATGTTATGTTTTAAGTTTACTCTACTCAAAGCATATAAGCCTGTATAACAAGTTTTTAAACATTGAAAATGGTGAGCTGATGTGAGGGTAATATGCTCATTTAACCTTGAGATAGAGATTTGTGCAGTGCAGATTTTCCCTTGACAGGTGTAATTACTTTATAGCATCCCTTTACTTCAGCGATACCAACCACATTTACAGGGAGATAACATGCGGCCTGATAGGCACTTGTTTGTTCATTTCGAATACTTCTAAATATCCTGTAATTTAAATTCGAATTGAAGCGAATTCGATAAGTGTAATATCCGCTCAAATATTCAGAGTGCTGTAATATTTGCACCAGCCTGCTTACAGCCAGACATGTGGGACTAGGATGGTTGAGCGGGTCTGCGAACTCTCGCGATGCCGTTTTGCATCAAAAAAAGTGAGAGACTGTTGTTGCTTTTGTCTTTGCAGGAACAAGGCTGGTTACCTGATGAGTGAATTAGAGACTTTCTCGCAGCAATACCTGCAGTACGATTAGTAGAGGATGGGGACATTACTTGGGATTGGTTTTTAGTCTTCCGTTGGCTCTGACAGCAGCATCTTCTCTAGTTTTCTTGTGTGGGAGACTTTTGACAAGCATGAATATCTTCAAGTTGCCTTTTTCTGTTTGTTGTCTTGCACGATTTTGTTGTTTATATAAGTGAACTAATAACAGTAATTTGACCTTTGTATGAAAGGAAATTCAGAATTGTTTTAGCAGATGTGATTATGCAAAAGAAATATGTTAGCAGCACTTTTTGTGTTAAAGTTGGGCAACATTTTGTTTCCCACATTGCATGCTAGTGTTTCTTTGTCAGGCACCGAAATCATTCAGTTTATTTATGCTAAATGGCTGTGATCTTTGACCCTACATTTGTTGTTTAAGCCTGCTGAGAACAGTTCTACAATTACCTTCGTTGCCGTATATCTGTTTTTTCTAGCAATTGGGATTTTCTTGTTCAAGCATGCATCAGTTGTTAATGTATGGCTTTTTGTAGGTATAATTTGCTGTGCATTTATGGAATCAATTCAGTGAACACTATTTTTGTTCAGAGTAATTATCATTGTGAAATAAACAAAGCTGGCAAGCACAGGTCTATTCTTTTAGACTGCCTTGTTATTTCACTGATGGCATTCAGGCACTGCTCTTAAGGGATGCACTTCATTTTCAGGTGAAAGCTGAACGTCTCACATTCATCCCATTTTAATAACATAGTACTATTTGAGTAATATGTTCTGGTTTTTGTAAAGCTGTCTTAAAATAACTATGTAACACAGTCCTCAGCCAACAACTTCATGCAGCATACTAACTACATGGAAAGAGCTGCTTGGGTGGAGCGATTGCCGGCCAAGTCTCCTAGGCTTACGCCAGTCTGTGTCAACATCATCAGCATTACCAACACAACATTGTCACAGCTTTTCATGAGGGTGTTACTGAGAAGACCTTCAGATTGATGTCGAATTGTTTTAGTCTCTGTTAACTTGGGCACATTTCTTGCATGACTTAAAAGATTGAAGTCATTGTGTTGTAGCTTGGATCTACTACGTTGTGTAGTTGTATCTTTGAACTAAACTGTAGTGGCGCACTAGGCATGCTTGTATAGGTTCATGTCGAGACATAGGGCGAAGAAAATGGGAGACAGAGAAAAAGACACAGGACAGTGCCTGTCCTGTGTCTTCTTCTCTCTGTCCTGTTGTCTTTGTTCTCTGTTGTACTATATCTTTTTCTCTGCACTAGCTTTTCCTCACGATTGTGTTCATTCATATGTAGATCCCAATTCTAAATAAGTTTACACAAGTGTAGAAGCTTGGGCTAGTTGGTCTGGGTTCACAACGGTGGATTTTACAGCATGTCAACATAGGAAGAATCTGCATCTTCTGCTTGTATCCTCTTTAGCTCTCTTTTATTCTTCGTCTACTAAATAAGTCCCATGCAGCCATACTTAACTACATTTTTCGCAAAAATGTGGTAAGCATTTCATACTATCGTAATTGTTCACCTATAATCGACGATACAAATTTTCAATGACAGCATGGCAGCATCATGAAGAAGGGATTATGTAGTTGACGTAGATATCAGAAAAAAAAAGGGCGTGCTGCTAGAGGCTTTTTGAAATAAATAAAATTTAATTGGAGAAAATTTGGTTCTTGCATCGTTTTGTGATGACTTTATAAAAAGTAAGCATATCCTCCTGTGAAAGCTTGAACAAGTTGGTATAAATTCATTAGCATTAACAGTGCACATAAGAATAGGTAATGTGACAGAACGAACAGAGTTGCGCCGTGTGAATTGACTTTGTTCTGTCCCATTTCCTGTTCTTGTATGTGCTGTAAATACCGTATTTACTCGATTCTACCGCACCCTCGATTGTAACGCGCACCCGATTTCCACGACAAAAAAAAAGTAAGACATCGATTTCAACGCGCACCCCTTTTTCTCGGTGGCCCGCACGATCACACCACTCGAAAAAACGACTCCTTTCGGGAGAGTCTTCCATTTAAATATGAGGCACGGGGGAAGCTTGTGCTCATCACACGTGTAATAGAGCATTGCCGCCACTGTAGTTTTACCATAGACCGATGTCGGCACGCAAACTTGCTTCGCCCCCTTCTTCTCGACGGTTGTGGTACTAGGCATGTCCAAGTAAAGAGGCGTCTGATCGGCATTCCCGATTTGCCCAAGCAGATAGCCATTGTTGTGCCGCAAGTTTAGGACGAACCTCTGAAAACTGTGAAGCTTTTCATCGTACTACTCTTGAAACTTTTCGCATATGCCCGTTCACCTTCGGAGGGAAAAGCCTTTCCTCTTCGTAAAGTTAGTTAGCCAGCACCTGCTCGATTTAAACTGGCTCTGCATTAGACCTTTTTCTAAGGCTAATTGCATAGCCCGCACTTGGAGCAGTTCTGTCGTCACGGGCCGCTGTGCCGCTCGCTGCTCAAGCACATACTCGTCGAGCAGCGCTTCAATTTGCGGAAACCGACCCTACTGTGGTCCACTGAAGCCTTTGCGTGAAGCTTTGCTATCGACAATCTTCTGCTTTTGTTTCCGCCAGTCCCGCACGCACGTTTCGGGAACTCCGAACGACCACGATGCTGCCCGATTTCCGTCCGTTTCTGCACACGCGATGAATTTTCTTTTAAAAGCGGCATCGTGGTGCATTCGAGCTTTTGGAGTCCGCCCTTCCATGCCATCGATGCTAATGCACTACAAGATGATGAACTCCTCAGCTCACGTACGAAGTGCCGCAGATGGGAAACACATAGGCAGAAATAGTTGACGCACCATGCCGACGCACGTAGGGGGGCGGCCATTTTAGAAATGCCGATGGCAATAGAATGACCGTATTCATTTTTTTTTCGTACTCGCTTCTAACGCGCATGCGATTTATGAACTCGCATAACCGGAAAAAAGGTGCGCGTAAGATTCGAGTGATTACGGTACTGCTTTCTAACAGGTGTTTGTTGCATATTCATTGATTTTCACTGGTGAGAAGCATTGGAATGGGCCAGAACTGTGAAACAGAAAGGAATTGCTTCCCAGCTAATGTTTGTATTACTACTGTTACATTTATAGTCATTGAATATTGAAAAGGATACCTGGACCAGCTGATAAGTGCTCTGCTTTCACTGTGATAGAGTTGGCTTTAAGTTTACCTTATATTTGACTCCACATCTTTGCAACCTAGTGTGGTATACGTGGTTAGATAATGGGAATAATAGGCATCAGTTCTCTCGCTGAAGTGTACCTTGTAGATATGTTCATGTAAAAAGAAGAAACATTGGACATTCCGAAGAACTCACAAATTTTGACATAACAAAAAGAAAGGATGCCTATGAAAATGAAGAGCAACGTGAATGGATAATAGTAAATGGCTCGGTCTCATGGTCGAAGACGAATAACTACTCATGGGGACATAGTCAGTACTTGTATACTTCAACGTACCTAAATGAATGCAACAGAAGACAGCAATCTTAATTAAAAGCATAATTAAAACATGCAGCTGGATAAGTGTAATGAATTTCTGAGAACAGCTTCACGTGCCGGATTTCCTTGGACCAATGCAAATCCAGGGTTGACGTCTCTATGTCCTGGCTGCCACCACTTGAAATTTGTGTGCACAGTGCCAGTGGCAAACGCGTTAAGCTGTTCTTCCCTACTGCTGCTGTCAGAAGGTAAGTAAATTTATTATTAGAATTATGGAGAGTGAGCCCTTCAATCATCACCATCAGTCGCCATTTGAACAATGGGCCATCTTTTTGGACAAAAACCTCATTATGTGCCCACCTCCACTATGGCCAACCTCGTTCCAAGAGAGTTCTTCACCTCCTTTCATTGATTTCTACATATTGTAGAATTTAAAAGCAAAGTATAGGTTATGTTCATGCTTTGTGCCTAAGAACACTCGTGCACATTTGGGCTGTCGTTCTGCTTCACCAAGAGCCGATGACTTCCACTGGTACATCTTCATTATACAGCCTTTGTTATCACAACTTCATAAGCATGCTTATGTGTTGGGTACTGCAGCAAAGATTTGTGTTTTGGGTACTAAGGCAGGTGCCATTCCTGTTTTTTTTTTTTTTTTTTCAAATTGCTACAGTCATTCTTGCACAGCTGTTGTCGCTGTAGGATGCACGGATGAACTGTTTGTGGGGGGACACAAACAAAGATGACTTTGACTTCGTTCACTGTTTTCTTCTCTAAAGGTCACATATGTGATTTTCTTATTAATGGCTAATGAAAAGTTCAGAAAGAGTTTTTATAGTGACATCTTAATGGCGATGCAAATTGTGTGTGTAATCCATTTTCGATAGAGGTGAAAATGCTTGAGGCCCGTGTGCTTAGATTTAGGTGCACGTTAAAGAACCCAAGGTAGTTGAAATTTCCTGAGCCTCCACTACGGTGTGTCTCATAATCATCTCATGGTTTTGGGACGTTGGACCCCAACAATTAATTATAATTGTAACAAGTGGTTCCAACCAAAATCATAGTTAGAAACTATATACGGTCCACCTGGACAAACCATGCACACTCATCCACATCTCCAACTTTCCTTGCAGTTCTCACAGTGTTCGTAAACCATGGTTGAAAACATGGTGTCTATATTTTGCGATTCGAAAGGCAATCCTGGTCACTTGCAGCTGTTGCATGATTGCGAATCACGATTGTGTCAGCATGTGAGAGATTTGCACTAATCACGCAAGAACAAAAAAACAATGTGCTGTAGTTTATGCTGCCAAACCTGTACTAAATCTTAACTTTTTGGCTGCATGTGGTTGGTCAAGGCTTCATGAAGAGTGGCTGACGAAATACAAGTCTCGGCTAATTGCATGTGCCAAAGCTGGACCCACTTAAGGGCCCAGCTTATCCCTTCGTGGATATAATGTGGTGTGATCAGTGTCATCACGGTCTCAATCAAGTGGTCAAACACAGGCCTGAAACGAGGCTACCGATGCTCTAAACTTGGTTAATATTACAAAAATCTAAAATATTATAATTAATTGATACAACTATGAAGTAATCACAATATAGTTGATTTAAAATATCAAAAGACGCCTTGCAAACCTGCGGCAAACAACCTCGCTATGCAAGAGAGGACGCCACCACCTGTCCAAGCGCGCGATTGCTCTTTCTACCGGCGCTCTAAAGGAGGAAATAACCCGACGTATCTCGCTGAACACGACACGTATCTCAACTGCCGTAACAAGGGGGAAGTAGATAAGCGCAGCAAGAAGTAGCGCGCATGTCACAATTCGAGTTTGTGAATCTCCGTAACAAGATTCCACTCTTGTCGGGGGAACCGTGCCTGCTTACCTCGGGTTTCACAGTAGTGAAGCTGCGTTTAGCACATGATTTGGAACTACACCACTAACTACGCAAGAACGTTTTTTTTTTTTTTTTTTTTTTGCCACATCCCGCTCCCAACTGTGCCATAGTCCCATGGTATTCATGTGAGCAGAATAAATCACGGGTCCCGCAGAACACTTGTTCTAAAGCGAAAAATTCGCTCGAAGAACAAATATTTTCATTTTGCAGGTGTCACACGCACGGTGTATTGCTAATCGCGACCAAGCCTGAATTTCTCAGCACCGATTGGCTCCCTTGCACACATTGCGTAAAATAACCAATCACACGATGAAGAAATTCGATCCGTCGCTCAAAAATGACCACGTGACACCGGGTTTTATCAAAAGCAGATATAGCACATAACGACAAAACTGGTAGTGGCGCGGTAATCTCTGGTTGTAGCCAGCGCCTACCCGCCAAACTCCGATCCCGTTTCCTCTGTTCCTCGCTGGTCTGGCAACGCCAAGTTTAGAATTCGCTCTCTAATCAACATGGCAACGTTCAACGACAAGCTCGCACCGCATCTCGGGCGAATCCGAACTCCTGGACATGCGGACAAAGTTTACAAAGATGAGTGTGTCTTCTCGTTCGACACACCAGTAAGTTTATTTCTCAACGCGCTCCCATTTGCACGCATAGGCGCATTCGTATCCCACTGCTCGCCGGCAAAATGTCGGGGGTGGTGGACGCACCACACGAGCTTTTAATCGCAACGGTGTAAAGGCCATTGGCCTCTGTGCATATGCTTATCAATATTTACTTTACGTGTATCTTCATTGGTACTCATGCACTGTGATGGTTGTTGCGATGCCCCGCTTTTTTGTTGTTGTTGTTGTTGGTGGTGGTGGTGAACGCGTCCGAGCGGTTTCGGCGCAAATGCGTTCACCAACGCCGACTCACTCTCGTGCGGGGTATTTTGCATCAAGAGTTACCTATTAGAGTTCGTTGAAAAGGAAGGACGGAATGCGTAGTACCCGTACCTTTGGTTGGCGGGCTGCCCTGCGAACTCACGGAGGACTCGCCGCCGTGTATTTCAGGAGTCCGAAGGAGGCCTCTACGTGTGCCTCAACACTTTCCTCGGATTTTCCAAGAAGTATGTGGAAAGGCGTTACGCGAAGACGGGGAACGCCGTCTACCTTCACCTGAAAACCACAAAAAAGGAGGTGCGTAGCGTGAGCGTTGATTCGAGACCCCTGGGAACTTTCGCCGCAATGTTATCGGTGATGTAAACATACCGCAGGTGACGGATGACAGGCCGGCTGCCAAGAGAGCTGCTCCTACGAAGCTTGCCATCGGTGGGTAACGCATGCGTCCTGGAAGTATCGTTGTGTGGTTTGCGATGGCAGCCACAGTGGCGCTATACAGCGGAGCTTTGCTTTGTTTTATTACGACATGTTTTATTACGACATTTTCGGCTCTTATCATCATACTCTCACCCCACACTCTGCCATGTAATACATACACATATGTACACGCACGAGCACACTTGCATCTATACATTTTACATTGGTTCTTGAGCTACATTTGTGTCCATCCATCAATGCAGAAATAATTTTAAAGGTTCTGCATAAGGAAGCACTTCAAAACTGACCAATGCATCACATGGGTTGCTTCAAACAGCTTGAGAAGCCACTTAAAAGGCTGCATTGTTTAGTGGTAGTGCATTAGAGATATTTTTCAGCTACTGCTTCTGTTGGAGGACCAAGGAAAACATTATTGCTGTATTTTTCACTGAAAGCTGCAGCACGTGTGCCCGACTCAGATTGCAATCTTTGCTCATAATGTTGAGCAAAAAAATATCAAACACCTTAAGGAACAATTGATACAGACAAGAAGAAAAGCTCTTGCTTGGTGTGCAGTGCATTCATTTATAAGCTTTATAACATAATTGGCTTTTATTTTAGGTTTGGAGGGAGGTTTTGATGTTGACATGGGCAAGAAGTACGAATATGAACATCACAACTCTCTCGTCATCCTGCCAAACTTCGACTCGGTTCCCCTGCCGAACACACAACTCCCTGAAACGGTGTGTCTCGTTGTCAAGTTCTCGATCGTTAGCGTGCATGTGCAGCCACATTCATTAAAACTCCTCTTCCTTGCAGGTGCAGCTTTCCATTGCAGCTGTTCTCGCAGCTGACTCTGCCAATGTTGTTAATGAGTTGGAAGCCATGGCTGGAACATGGGATGGAGAGAAGAGAGTGCCATCAAAGTAAGCGTAGGTCTTTCTTCGGTGATAGTGAGTTCCCCTCTGTGGAACAGTAGCTACGATGCTCGGCGTATGACGGAAAGTCTGAGGGTTCGATCCCTGCTACGACAGTCTCATTTCAAGGGGAGATGAAATGCTAGAGGGCTGTTTACTTTTTCGATGTAGGTGCATGTTGAAGACTACCAGATCAGAATTTTCTAAGTGCTCCACTATGGTGTTTTTCATTAACATAGTGCGTAACACTCCAGATGTCAACATGGCACGTAACACTCCAGATGTTAATCTTATTATTACAGCTGAAACTTGATTCAACGAATTTCGTTTTATCAAGCTCTTGGTAAAATTGAAGAAGGGATCTTTTGGTAACTCGAAAGCTAAAATTGTAACTTAGTGTCGTCCGAACGCTACCACAGCATTTAATTTGCTGCGAAAACACGCCTGGCTGTATGTGAAAAGTTCACGGGCGCTGCAGCCCGAGCATGAAGCCTCCCATATTTGCCAATACAGACGATATGGACGGTCATGCGAAGCTATGACAGGCCGCCAGTACTCTAATACAGGGTGATAAAAGGTAGTTATTGTGCAAGCAGCTGAAGCAAAAAATTTGCTAGGAGACGATCAGTGTCACTGTCGCATTAACTATTAAATCCGCATAATCAAGGCAACCACTTTTAGCAGGGACAACGAATTGCTACTGCCCCTGGCGCCATTTGATATGAAACAGCGCAACCAACTGAGGCATACAGCCTCGTAAAACAAAGCTATTGGCATGACTAGTGGCTAGGCGTTTAAACACTATAATGTTATAGCGTACATATGAAAAAAGCCTGTCTCAGCAAACATTGGACATAAATTACTGCTTGTTTATTTCCAGAAAAAAAACTTCATTAAATCGTGTCTCTTGAATGCTTTGTGTATTCAAGTTGATGAAAACATTAGACCCTATTTGTGTCTTTCGTCGGTGAATTTAAATGTTTCGTTATTTGAGGTTTCCTTGAGTTAACTTTTAAATGTGTATTATTATTATTGTTGTTGCTGTTGTTTATTTTAATGCTTTGCAAGCACTCGCTTCAAGACTAAAAGGGAGGCTAAAGAGGAGAATAATTTTTATTGTACCAATAGAATACCCTTTCTCAATACCAAAAGTGCAGTACTACCACTCTTTCTAAACGAAAACGGTTGGTAAGCTTGAAAGTGGCTGCAAAGAAAGTGCAGGTCGTTGCAGTTTGCCACATGAACTCTCGCTAATGTGATAAACTTTCAGTTTCTGCTGGGACCTGCATAATTTTTTTTGCCAGTAGAAGTTATATAAGTTACCTTTTATTCATGTGAAGAATCGAACATAGCAACTTTTATTAGCCAAGTCAGCCAAAATATGAAATAGCCGGACTGATGTTGGGGTGCCAAGGCTTTGGTGTGAAATTCGACAACAAAACTTTGTCCTTTTTTTTCTTCACTTGCAATAATGAATTTCAGATTGTAAAACTAAAGGTAATATAGCTTTCATTTGATTGCTTACCACTCCAATTCCAATTTATTATTTCAATTTGATGTCCCTTTAGGATAACTTTCGATGAAGAATATTAGCAGTTGCATAAATAATATGAGGGATCAAAGCTTGCCGTGAAAAGCTATATATTTTGTTATAAACATGTTATGTGATGTAGCCTTTTCAAGACCAGTGCTGAACTGCTGCTCCAACATTTAGAACTATGCTGTCTAGGCATATGTTTTTCTCACCATGTTAACGGTACATTGTGTTTTTTTTTCTGTTCACGGCACAAGCCACTGCACACAGTTACCAGAGTGCATGTATCTGCTCACTGTTATGGCGGCCATGTGATGCATTATTTCTTATGCCTGGCTTGTGTTTTTTTGTTATTGCCTTTTGCACTGTGAAATAAAATTGTACTGCACCTATTCACCGCAAAATTTATATTTTTCCTAGAATTTGTGTATAATCTGTGAATGCAGCTTTTAGAAAACATGGGCACGCGTAACAAAATTTCACACTTGTGGCTTGCCTTGGCGAATGACAAGTGATGTCGAAACGTTTGCACGTGCAAAGTTTTGTGTTTAGCAATTTCGAAGCAGTAGTGCCATGTTATGTCTGCCTGCTTGCATCGCTATATCTCTATATTTGGAAAGAATGTCTATAGTGCAACTGCTGATGTACTCATATTGGGCGAAAAAGGAACAACAGCAGAGCATTTTTCCATATCTTGATTTCCTACCCTCATTGTGTCTGTTGACTGTCATGCTACAAAAATTTGAAATGATGATGGACCCAACGAGCTTCTGCAATCTCGTTGCAATATAATGCATAACTGATTCTTCTTGTGTCAACATTTTAGCATATATACAGATTTTTTTTTTCTGTGTGGGCCCAAGTCTCTCAAGACCTGAGGGAATCGTACTTGTCTGCTGGTCTTGCATACAGAGGTCCAAGTTGACCGGTCACTCCACATTAGCTTGATTCTAATGGATGATGTTTATACCTTAGGGACACTCAGAATGAAGGCATTTTTTTTATATATTACTAAATTACTCATTCATACTACTCTGAAATTTCTGCACCAAACATCGCGACAACATATATTTGGCACCATTTGCTCTACGTAATTTCGAACTTGTAAAGATGAATCTGATTGTCCTTTGAGGGTGCCATAGACTTGACTTGGCAAGTTTTACAAAATTTTGTTGATTCAATGTCGCAAAGTAAAAAAGTCTGCTTTGAAATCCTTGATGTCATGTGCTGCGATTCTGGTGTGAAATTTAAAAGGAAATTTTAAATTTTGATCTTCTCTTCTATTAGTAAACCTGTGATGGTGGAATTAATCTCGTAGTACAGTTTATCAATCTAATCCAAATAATTCTTTTACTTTAGTGTTCCTTTAAGAGAGGTTGTTTTAACAGTTGGAACAAGCTGTGCTTTCTTTTTCTCTTCAATTCTGCAGACACAGCGACACACTGGTACAGCTGGACAACGGTGTGAAAGTAGCTCCGACGGGCTGGAAATGCGAAAGGTGTGACCTCACCGAGAACCTCTGGCTCAACCTGACAGATGGCGCCATACTGTGCGGCCGAAAGTACCACGAAGGCAGCGGGGGCAACAACCACTCGCTTGAACACTTTAAGAACACTGGTTACCCACTTGTAGTAAAGCTGGGCACTATCACACCAGAAGGGGCCGGTGAGTAGCAATGCTTGAAGTCTCTGGAGCACTAACTGTTAGCACCGCAGTCTATTGCCAGCCACTGCTGTTTGATTTTCTTTTGCTTAAAGGGGCCCTGCAACACTTTCTGTCCGTGGTCAGAAACGCTGGCGATCGGTAGTAGAGGCTCCTGACAACATGCAAGCCAAATATTATAGCGCAGCAGGCGGCCTGGAGTTCACAATAAATTATCAAAGTCTGCTGAAAATTGCTTTCTCTTCTCTCGACAAATCACGGAATATGCCTAAAAATCACACGTGACAAGCCCATCTATCAGACATTGGCTGATTTGAGCATGGCGCACTCGCTCGTTACAGAGATTGCCGCGGGAGGCCGCTACTTGTCCACGCGTGTGCTGCGATCACACTGAAAGTGCCGCACATTCGGGAAAAAAAAAACTCAAGGTCACGAGGCGCGCGTGACGTTTTGCTGCGGCCCTGCCATCCCTCTCTGCTTAGCTTCCAGGACTTTCGTTGGGACGAGAGAAGAAAGAATGTAATTGCATGCTACGAACCTTTGTAACTCTACTCAGGCTGCACGGATTCTTAGAATTTTAGCGGCGTTGAATTTGTGAGGCAGTAAGCTCTTCCAGTGAATTCATTCCATGGTTACTTGAAGAAGTGTTTGAGGAAAAAAATCTCGTCCACACATTTTTCATGCAACAAGCACTGCTTGAAAAATATCGACATGGTGTGGGACTTCTGGTTCATCGTAACCAAATGATTCGAACAGGAATTATGCCAAGAAAAGCATAGAGGACATTAATTGTCTTTGACTGTATTTTTGTAATTATGAAATAAATTGAAATGAACTGAAGTGGGCCAAAAATTACCCTCCATCAGTGTGATCTGAACCCACTACATTCAAATTGCAATTTTGAAGCTTTACCGATTGAGTATTGGTTGCGTGTTTGGTGTCCAAGCAACACAACTGGAGAAACATTCCTCTCTATTCCATGCTAGTAACATGGTAGCAGGATGTTCAGTTTGATACGACTCTTATATTTAAGACATTAATTAGCTAAAATGCTGCCTAGGTAATGGCAGGCGTCTTGCTATGTGTTAACAGAATTCTCAATGGGGCCTGGTGAGGCTTTCTTTAACTAGAGTGTTATTTTAATTGACTAAAATATGTTAATTTGCCAGATTTACAGTGCACGTAACATTATGCCAGTGTCATACTGTTCATGATTTGTATTAACTGCTCATTTCTCATTTCAGATGTGCACTCTTACGATGAGGATGATATGGTCATTGATACAAACCTTGCCAAGCACCTTGAGCACTTTGGCATAGAAATATCCAAGATGAAAAAGGTATGTTTTCTGCTGTGTTTGCCTACTTTAAAACGCATCCTTGTTTGCTTTGTTTTTGTGCCTGTTTTTACTTGTGCTCATTTCAATTCATTAAAATAATAAAAATAAAAATTGAGGCACATTTTTAACACTGGCACTGCAAATTTGAGCAGTGTCACAATCAGTTCAACTAAAGCATTTTGATTTGTGCTTTGTAGGACCAGGAAAAAAAAATAAAGCAAGAAAACTTCACAATAAAATGCTGTGTTATAAGGGGCCACAAAGACAGTAAATGAAGGCTCTTGCTACATTAAAATAGACTTGACTTTCAAACAACTTACTCCACTTCGCTTTTGCACGACACTGAGCCAGAAACTGCTGTTATCATGTTCGTTCATGGGGGCTTTGCTAGTTTCCTCGCAATGCAAAACATGTGCTTATCTGCACAATTTAGTATTCACGGCCAACATTGTCTTGCGTCGAAATGCAGACAGAAAAGACGATGCTGGAGCTGGAGATAGACCTGAACCAGCGAGTGGGCGAGTGGGCACTGATCCAGGAAGCTGGAAGCAAGCTCACGCCATTGTTCGGTCCCGGTTACACCGGTCTGGCCAACTTGGGAAACTCTTGCTACTTGAACTCGGTCGTTCAGGTTGTGATGAGCATCCCGGAGTTCCAACGCAAGTGAGCAACTCCCTTTTTTTTCAGCTGTGGCGTTGCTGCTGGCTGCAGCTCAGCGTGGTTCAGTTAAGGTTCATGTTATTAAGCAGTTCGTTTTCACGAGATTATGAGGATTGGTGTCCAACTTCATAATGCAGGGTCACTGTTAAGCAGTGTTTTGTACGCTCTTATCACGTGTGGGTCACACCGTGGGATTCAGTGGTTGCTCTACACTGCTTTAGCCAATAAACCAGAAGCAGTTTTTTTTTTTAATGATGAAGATAGTGCAGTGCACTTGTGTTAATTTGATGTTGTTGGGAGTGACAGAATGGCTTGAATTAATCCAGCGGGTTGAATTAAACAAGGTTCTGTGATACCATTAGTGCAACACTACACCTAGCTTTGTGATTTGACACTGGGAAAGACGAGTTTAGTGGGAATCGCAGGTCGCGCACACATTTGTCCACAATGTTAGTGCAGCTATGATAAAGAACACTGTTGGTTGACAGCTTGTTTGATGGTCAAAAGGGGTTATTGAAGGGCTACACAGTAAAAGCTTGTCGATTCGGATTGCACAATATAATAAAAGATGTCTGAATTAATCAAATTCTGAATTACCAAAGGTACCAAGCAAACAATTTTAAGAATGTCTACACACTCAAACCTCAATATATCAAACTTGCATCTTACATGAAAAAAAGTTTGTTATATCCGAAAATTTGTTATAAAGGTTTGTTTTTAACACTATATTTATTGCAATACTGCTTTTTATTAATTTCGTTACAACCGATATTTTGTTATATCCGGTTTCATTATAATGAGGTTTAAGTTTACATAAACAAATTTTCATTCTCTTGATTAATACGTTAACGGTGTAGTATAAAAAGCAGTATAAAAACCGAAATTTTCATCACTCGCAACTTGGTTCATTATGTTGTCGCGGCTGAAGACAGTTCAGGCTTACCACACTGGCGATGCTGACTGTGGCGCCTCGGTTTGGTTCTCCCCGAATACCGTTCTAGCTTTTTTTTGCGTCGCACATTTGCGGCGTAATGTGTTTGGCATGCTCTAAAAATTGTCTGAATGAGTTGGGTTGGGGCCAAGTATGATCGAATTAAAGATAGTTTGATTCCATTGAACAATGCATACACTGGCTGGGAACAGAGAATGTGTCCTCCAATTATCCGATTTTCTGAATTAATGGTTGTGTAATTAATGAGGTTCTATTGTAGTACATGAACTCTGAATCCTGTGAATAATGTTATGTTCATTGCAAAATGGCGTAATGTTCCTTGTATTGCGAATAAAACTGGTTATTCATGTTTATTGACATGGCACTTATAATTAATCTGTCAAAATGAGGCATTTAATAAATTGATATCACTGGGTATTTCAGTGGAAATCATTGTGTTGTTGTCTCTTTCTTGTCCTAGGTACTACGATGGTGCAACTCAAATATTTGACACTTTTCCACCTGATCCTGCTGAAAACTTTACAGTTCAAATGTAAGTTCTTTGTGAATGTTCGTCTTGCAGCGTTGTGCCTACCTTGTCACGTCACACATTCTAAGAAATTTGCTGTCTTCTCTCACACGGAGGCATTGGTTATGTAGCATTTATTTTTCTGCCAGGATATGCTTTATGGTGGCATACGCTAGTCTTGAACCAGGCTGAGAAAGCTGTTTAGTGCAGCTTGAATATTTTTTTGTGCACTACTGACAATACTGAAGTTACAGGCACCTTGTTGCAAGGTAGAAAAGCTACCATCTACAAAGGGCAAAGCTACAAATGGACTTGCTATGAGAGTGCAATAATTTTGAAAGTTCTGCATGCAATAAAGTATTGTGTAAAACACAGCAGAATACCATTATGAAAAGTATTTTTGGAACCTTCCAGCAGATAAAAAGAAAATGCTTTGCATTTTAAGATGTTGTAATCCATTATCACGTTGATACTGCTTTGAACGTAATTGCAAATGTTAGAAGAAGGGCGCTTGTAATTATCTTTCCATTATTGGGGGATATGATTAGTGAGATTGCAGCTATGTTGAACATCACTTCATAAAGTGTGGTGCAATGTACTTTCCTTAATTTTGCTATTCAGGACGAAGCTAGCAGTTGGCATTCTCTCTGGTGACTACTCCAAGGAGCCAGCCTGTGAAGGCAGCAATCAGTCTGAGCCAAAGGTAAGCAACGAGAAAAAGGGCCAGCACACTGCCTATTTAACGGGACAGATTATAACAAAGCATCACAGCTGTACGTATCGCAGTAGGCTATGCTGGAACACTAGTATCGCATTCGGAAAAAAATCTTTCATTCTGCAATGCTAGCAACCGAATGGCAAGTGGTACTTGCATGTCCAAACTCTTTTTGGTCTTCGTGGCTGTAGTATGTATGTACCATATTCACTTGCAATGCCAATGCCCCCCCCCCATGCCCCGCCGCGGTAGTCTAGTGGCTAAAGTACTCGGCTGCTGACCCGCAGGTCGCGGGTTCGAATCCCGGCTGCGGCGCTGCATTTATGATGGAGGCGGAAATGTTGTAAGCCTGTGTGCTCAGATTTGGGTGCACGTTAAAGAACCCCAGGTGGTCGAAATTTCCGGAGCCCTCCACTACGGCGTCTCTCATAATCATATGGTGGTTTTGGGACGTTAAACCCCACATATCAATCAATCAAATCAAATGAACCCACCCCCCAACTTGGTCGTCGAAAAAGAAAAAAAAGATTTAAATCTATCCGCTTTATTTCAGTATGATAACCAGTGCCGTTGACGATCGAAAGAATGTTAAGTCAAGCCATTGTATCGCAAAATAATGATGCAATAAAAGTCATAACTTAATTTAACAACTGGGAGCAGCTCGAGCTCGGATGACGTCAATTAAAATTTAAAAGCCTAGCCTTTTGCGGCAGAGCACCATCTGTCAAATTCAGGAGAAACCTCTTTGCTTATACAGTAAAAGCTCGTTAATTCGGATTTCACGGGACCGAAAAAACTGTCCAAATTAACGAATGAACAGGGAAAACATTTAAAATCAAGCTGCAGAAGCATACCTTTATTTGTTGGAAGTATTTTGCAATTGTCGTCTGCGTTTTCGCGCAGATTCCGGCTGACATCACAATTTTTCTTAACTGTTCCAAATGGCCAACAGCACGCAAGCTGTCGGGAGTGTTCAGGCAAGCGTCCTCTAATATTAACAATGCCTCCGAGACTTCCCGTGAGGTGCGATGAGGTCGCGGCTGTATCTCCTCGCATGGTTCTTCGTCGGAATCGTGGTCTTCATGGGCGCCGGTGACATCATTAATAATCTCTTGATCGGTCAGGAGACCACTCGTGGCGACACCATGATAAACCGCGATGTAGTCCTGAAAGGTCATATCTGTGGGAAGGACAGCATCGAAAGTCGGGCAGTCATCGTCGGTGGACTCGGCTGCCACCTCCTCGATGCCATCGTCAGCTACTGCTGCGTGCTCGGGCCTCACAAAACCACTGTGCCGAAAACAGTCGGCGATGACTTGCGGTGGAGTGTTTTTCCACACGTGGGCGATGATGTGCACTGTGCCGAGTAAGTCCACTTGATACAACTTTCCAGCTTCTGAGCATAGGATCATTCGCTCTAGCAGGTGCTTGCGGTACTTCGACTTCACGTAGTGAATGATACCCTGGTCCATCGGCTGAAGAGCAGACGTTGTGTTGGGCGGCAAAAAAACTACTTTGATGCTCTTCAGTTCGATTGTACAGTTATGGGCACTGCAGTTATCAACAACCATAATTATCTTGCGGTCCTTCGACGTGAAGTGCTGGTCCAACTGCTGCAGCCAGCCGCGAAAAATGTTCGATGTCATCCATGTCTTCCTGTTCGCTGTGTACTCGACAGAGGCTTTTGACGTTTTGAAAACAACGTGGCTTAAGCGCCTTCCCGACTACAAGTAGTGGCAAGCGCTCCGTGCCAGTCATATTGGCGGCAAGAAGCACAGTTATCCTTTGCTTGCACTTCTTGCCACCAATGCACGCGTCCCCTTTGAAAGTCACCGTCTTGTCGGGCAGAGCTCTGAAAAATAGAGCAGTTTCATCTGCATTGAACACGTCACGTGGTTCATATGCGGCGATGTGCTCCAGCAGCTTCACATTTCTCCACTCGGTGGTCATGCTTTCGTCAACACTGGCCTTTTCGCCGCACACACTCCTGAAGACAAGTTCGTGTCTCTCTCGAAACCTCGCAAACCACCTTTCTGACGCTTTGAACGATTCAATGTTCATCATTGCAGCGTACTTCTCACCTTGCGCCATGATGAGAGGTCCGCTCAAAGGCAGATGCGCGTTGCGACAGTCAGTAATCCACCGGAGCAAAGCTTCTTCGAGCTGGGGATGAGCTGCGGTTCGCAACCACTTTCTAGAGGCATGAAACTTCTCGCTTTCGAAGGCTTGTCGAATCTGTTGTTCATTTTTCACGTAGGTTCCCAACGTGCTCCGCTTCACGTTGTACTTCATCATAACCTGCTGTCGCGATTCGCCGTTCTGCAGTGCTTCCAAAATTTCCACTTTAGTCGCCAAGTTCTTCACGTCGTAGTTCTGCCGCTTTTTTGGCGTTGCCATCACTGTAGCGCACGATGGTGGTGGCATGCAAATACGGTCACAATGGAAGAAAAAGAGAACTCCGCAAGAAGAGATGGTTCCGACACGACAACACAAGAGAAAATGGCGTCGGAGGCGCTGAGTGGAGAAGAAAGAAGACGCCGACGTTCGGTGACGCTGCGATCGCCCCCACTAGTTGATGATGATGGCGATGCCACTCAGGTTTCGGTTTCACTCCAGTGGTGCCAGCGCTGCTTTATCACACTTTTGTGTAGCAGCAGCCGTCAGCATTTGTCCGAATTAAGCGGTGTGGAGCCGAATTCCGACAAAATAACGAAGGTTTGGTCCCATATATTAACATGCACTTTGGCCGGGACCAATAGAGCCGTCCGAATTTCCGAATTAACGGGTGTCGAATCAACGAGCTTTTACTGTAGCGCCACGCAAGCACAGTGGCAAGAAAAGAAAGTGCGTGGCCTCCGAGACGGCAAGCGTGCGGCGTGGAAACGCTCCACATGTCCGTCATCTCGAAGTTCGTGCAAAACGCAACTGCGCCAATGGCGTATTGCGCTCCCGCAACGTTTGTGTGCCACCATCCGACGCTGCGGTTTTGTTGTCAGGTTCGTCGTAGTGAACTTAGTTGGACACCTGCTACGCAGGGTGCTTTCAGCTGGTGCGCTGTCTGCACTGCTGGTTTTAAACTTTTAAGTTGGTCGAGCATGCGCTGGAGTGTGGGAACTAACCGGCTGGACGACACTGACGTCGATCCATGGGCAATCATTAGGATAGAAAACAAGAAGAGCTTTGGGTTACAGAACTATTTGTTGTGCATTTCGCTGACCAAGACAAGCAAAACTCTCGTGCAAAATTTTCGCTGTTACAGTCGAGCCCGTTTAAAACGAACCTGAGGGGGACGCGGCATCCGTTCGCTGTATCCCGAAGTTCATAGTAAATGGAACACAGCTTTTAAAAAAAGTTGCGAGTGAAAACGCAAACTTTTTTTGCCCCAAAAAGTCCGTGATGCACGTGTTTCGAAGAACAGAAGTGATAAGGGCGGTCTCTAGTTCATTTAAAATGGCAGGGTGCTCGTTCGCTGAGGCCCGTGGCATAAGCTGCATGAGGCACTGGCTCCAAAGTTTCGTCGTTCTTGCAATTCGATTCCTCCAAATCGCTCTCGCCACGTACTTCATTCACAATGCCCCAATCTGTGCACGGTTCTGCAGTGTCGGCAACATAATCGGCCGTAATTAAACCATCGCAACATATGTCCCACCCTCTCTCCCAGGTCGGAGTTGACGATGCACGGCCACTAATCGCCGCTGCAGTTCGGAAGCTCATGGCTCAGCATCAGGCTCGACGTCGACGAAGTTGGCCTCGCGAAAACAGTTTCGCGCGCATGTAGTCGTCACCGTCGCCCACGAAATATTCACCATCTCCACAGCTGAATACAGGGAATCCCGAAGCGGCAAGTTGGCTGCCAGGTGGCCAACAGCTATGAGCAAGCGCTCCGCAATGCGGCACCTAACGCGCTGATTACGCTCAAGCCAGGCGGTCACACTTTTGACGTTTTATTGAGCGGCAAAAAAAAGCGTGCTAGTCGTCCCGTCGGCCATCATGACCACACACGCACACCAAGAGCGAGCAAGACGCGCACACGCGACGCACATGCCAGAGCGCGTGCAACAGCTCTGGGCCCGTTTCTAGTTGGAAAACGAAACTAATTTGAGCCAGCGTGGCGGGCGTCGCGGAGCAGTGGAGACGGGCGGAAGGGGTTGTGATTAAGAGAGGTTAGCAGACTTGCGAGAGAAGGGAAACGAGTTGCAATAAAGAGAGGGGAGGATGCGGCGGGAGAGCGACCTTGAAAACCAAAACACATGGGAAGAAGGCAGGTTGGGTAGCTTGCTTGAAAGGTTTGCGAAGCTCGCACGTAGAAAAACTTAGAAAGAGTGCATGGCCGCCTGAATCGGTGCGCGCGGCAGTCTTTGAAGAATCGGCGGCCGTGGTCATAAAATCATTTTGTTGCGCCAGCGGGTTTGCGTGGCCTCACGAACTTCAACATATCGCGATTTGTTTCGCACAAATTTACAGCCGTTTTCGCGCTTCCGCACGCACACGGAGGGCATGCTTGGTTGAGTGCAAAGTAAGAGAGAACAAGTCCTAAACACGTCCTAAACACGAAACGAATCGCAAATTATTAGAGTCGGTGGAGTAGCGTACGCGCGTGCACTAGACGCAGACTATCGGATGAGGTCGGTGGCCGACGATGTTGGCAAATGGTCTGGTCACTCCAGGCCGGCAACGCCAGCGACAGTACCAGCAATCAAAAACAGGGTAGATGGCCGAACAGTCTTCGAAAGATCGGTGGCAGTGCGAAAACACGGGCCTCGTCTGGCGATGCTGGGTGCTCAGAGTAGCAGGGCGACAAAGGACGGAGGGGTGCGTAACAAAAAGTGGTCGGGGAGAGCGGCAACTAGGGGGTCGCGGAGGCAGGATCGGCGTTTAACAATAAGAATGTATGGGCACCTCGCCGATGCCTGATTGGTGGTCGAAATCGGTTTCCCGAGAAGTCGGCAGACCGCTGACTCCGTTCGCTATAACCGATCAGCGGCGCTCGGTTACAGCGATCGCACTTACAACGTTCGTTGTAAGTGCAATTTTGTGCCATTGAACCAATGTATATTTTCACGGTCACGCGAATATTGTTCGTTTTAAGCGAAAGTTCGTTTTAAGTGGGGCCGTTATATGTGGGCTCAACTGTATAACTCCAGCATTATGAACCATCCCCCAAACTGACATCAAATTTTATGAAAAAAAAAAGGTAGGTTCATTACGCGAGTAAATACGGTATTGACGAATATCGACCTCTGATATTCTCTCATTTCTCGGCAAGGTGTCCTTTGTACGGAGCTTTTATAACTTGCACTAGATTCTCTTTGCTTGGGCATCTTATGGGAACCTGCAAGTCTAGCCACTCTGGTGCACTTTCGCCTGGGTGCAGCATCTTTCCTGGAACCGCCTTGGTGGTGTCGCCTCAGAGGACGATGTTCAGACGTATGACAATAGTCCGGCAAGCTTACGCCTAACCGCTTCGACTCGCTTTTGCGTTCGAGTGGCTTCCTTGTTTGCTGCTGCTTCTTGCCGCCAAAAAAGTAAGGTGAGCGGGACGATTCACGCTGCGTTCGCGCTGTGCTGCACATAACGTTCCACCGACAGGCACATGCAACGATTGTGTAAGGCCCTGTGACAACGGTTGTAGTGGTTGGCTTTTGGATGACTCTTGTTTGATTTTTGGTGGTAGCACGTGACTTCCATTTGCATGCTTACTTGTGTGCAGGCTTCATCGCCAGCAATACTTGCTGTTAAAGGGGTACTGACACAAAATTTCGGGGCCGAGATAGCCTGGGGGGGTCGATTCTCGTGAACATCCGTATATGATCTGCAAGATATCAACAGCGAATATAGCTTGAAAGGTATTTTAAATTAATTTTGAACTTTGCATGTGGGACCGACTCCATAGCGCTATAGACACCCTCGGAGGTGACCCCAAGGTGACCCCCTACTTCCCTCGCGTCACTACGCTGCGGCCGACAAAACAAGTTATGGTGACTTCATAGCCACCATTTTTTCTTTTGCCGCGTTAGTTTCTGAAGTCTATATTTTTCGGCGGCTAGTTGCGGGTGCGTGGCCATGGCGAATGCTTAGAAAGTTTTGTGTTTGGCGACATTCCAGTGCCGTTTCCTATTCGAAAGTAATTCTTGTTGCAGATCGTGCGGAAGTGCGTCGCAGCTCTGTGCTAGCGTGGTCAACAGTTGCACACGCTAGGTGGCGCCAGTTGCAACCAGTTTTTTTAACTCTCTCAGACCAATGGGAGGCGCTGCTGTCCAGCTCGGCCATTGTTGATTAGCGCTGGCTGGTCCAACGGGTAGAGATGATGGCTAGAGCCAGCGGAGCCCTGGAATAGGGGCCCGACCATTTGGAATGCTCCGCGTTATGCGCAAATAAAGTTTTCTCTCTCTCTCCCTCTCTCTCTCAGACCAAAACTGAAACTGATCGGTAATGAGGGGTCTTCAATTATCTATTGCGTGCTGCAGCAAACAATGTGTCGTGTCATGACTAACAGCCCTACAGCAACGCATTGCAGCAGAAAAACGAGAGTCCAAATTTTTTGTGTCAGTACCCCTTTAAGGCATATATCAGCTCTGAATTCCTGATAGGCTAAGCATTTACTATTCTGAAGTAAAGATGACTTACTTTCTTTTTTTTTTTTTTTGTTCTGGTTACAAGTTTTACAGAGGCTATTCCTCTTAACTGCTAATGTATCTGCTGGGAGGTGTGAAGGTTCTGGTTTACGGAAGATGCGAGTTAAGATTGAAAGACCTTTGGCTGTTTTAATTTGTATAATAGGACAGCCTTAGCTTTGTATTTACAGCGGTCTGCTGCGGAGCACTTTGCCCTTGCCTGGTTCGTACGGATAGTTAACAGATGCCTTTGTAATAGTAAAAAAAAAGCTTGAATAAACTGCCGGAAGTGTGGCATAGGCTTTGCATTTAAGTGGAATGTCAATATGATTGGTAATTATGGGAATAGCAAAATTAGTCTAGTTTCCTGTGATGCCTGTGCACATGAACTTTGCATTTTAGCTGGAGACAGTAGTGTGAGCTAATTTTATATTATTGCTTGTTTCATGTTTCAGCCTATTAAGTGCTTAAAAAATGCTGTTTTCTCACAGACAGGGGTCTCGTTATAAGCTATGGCAGAAAACCAAAATTCAGTAGTCTCATGCTCTGCCATGTGTTTTCTTTTCGTCCTTCTTTCTGTGTTTTAGGAACAGGAAGGTATCAAGCCGCGCATGTTCAAGACGCTGGTTGGCAGAAACCACCCAGAATTCTCAACTAAGAGGCAGCAGGATGCTCAGGAGTTCTTCCTATACTTCCTTGAGCTTGTTGAAGTAACTTTTTTTTGTTTCTCTCTCTCTCTTTCTTTTTACATGGCTCGCCAAAGAAACTAAGCTCTTGATTCAGTCTGCTGATACTAATTTAAACGTGGATAGTTTGGACAGCATCATTGCATTGTTATTGGTCTCATACGACAACTGAAATTTCCAACACCTTGGGACAAATAGCAAAAAATATCTAATTTGGGCAATAGATGCAACCACACATGTATCGTTTCTGAAATAAAAAAGCTAACTGCAACAAAACATAATAAACTAACCGCTCAGCCAAACTCTTCTTTTACAAGTTTTGCGAGACCACACGCTAACATCCAGGGTCTCCATCAACCATAAGTGAATTATTTCATAAGCAAACATTTCTTTTACTTTATACTCAAGTTTTCGGTCTCATTCTTTGCATTAATTTATGATTGAGAAGGTCGTATCTCTGAACAGCCAACTTATTGTACTAAATTATTTCTAATGTTGCCATGTACGGGTGGTACAAGTCTGTGTACTTCAAGTCTGTCTTTCTGGTAACAATATGGGTTACCTTATCCATCAATTTCTACAGTTGTAGGCTTTGTCGTGAGAAATGTGATGCTGGTTAATGTTACATTTAGTGCTGATATGCATATACAGTGGATTTTCGATATGCATATACAGTGGATTTTGGGTAAATGGAAATCTGATAAACGGAACTTCTGCTTAACTGGAACAACTGCCTCTGATATGGTTGGTTTCATCCTTGCGTACTGCACTCCAGTTCACCTCTCAGTAAATGGAATCCATGTTAAACGGAACGCATTTTCCCGGTCCCTTCAGGTTCCATTTAATGAGTCCACTGTATATGATACCGGGACAGTGAAAATTCTGTCGCTGCTTTTGCCTTAATGAACAGCAACTATTGGGTGCTGGCCGTTACACATTGGGACACATTTTGCAGAGGAACTGCCGCAACGAGGTGAATCCTGCAGACTGCCTGAAGTTTGAGTTGGAAGAACGCATCCGGTGCACACAATCTGGAAAGGTGCGCTACACTAAGCGCACGGATTGGCTGCTCCCTCTGCCAGTGCCACTTCATTGCGCGTTGAATAAGCGTGAGTGGTGGTGCCAACCTTTCCATTGCACCAGTGTTCAGCTTAGATAAAGTCATCCGAGAATTGATCTGTGAGATTTGATGCACGGTCAGTGCCGTCATGATCATTGTATTATTAAGAGTGATTGTTATATTTTTTTGTGAAACATGACATGCAAACGATCTTGTGATCGTAACAGTTGCGATAAACTGCTGTTTTGTGTATGCACAGCATGCTTCAGTGTGCTCCAATTGGACACGGCGGAAGAGTGTTAACGATAATAAGTGTTCTCTTCATCTTATTTTTCACTCACTGTTTGATGTGCAGAGGAAGTGGATGCTTACGAAAGCAAGAAAGAAGAGCTCCTAAAAAATAATGAAAGAATGTGAGTCTCATTGTTTGGATATTTCTTTTGTGGTCTCTAAATGTCAGTTACATGTGCAAACCTTCTTCATTGTTTTTCTCTGTTTCCTTCTCAACTTCCCTCTGCGTAGCGACCCTGAAACTATTGTCAGGTCAAAGATCCCACTCTCGGCTTGCTTGGAAACCTTTGCTGGCACCGAGCACATCAGTGATTTTTTCAGCACGGCCGTGAACAAGAAAGTTACTGTAGAGAAGTGAGTACCCAGTTTACCAGAGCTCTGAGCAGACACTGATAGAGATGGTAATAGATGTTGGCTAGTAAAATGCATGATTTGTGTGTGTGTGTTTGCACCTGTGAGAGAGAAAGTGAATGAGTGGGAATGTGAATGTACATTTCTTCAGAGAAACTACAGCGAAACTTCGATTATACGTCCATGATTTCGTGAGGAACCGGTTTGGTCCTGGCAAAATCCCCATAGAAATAATGTACTGGTAACCCTGATTATACTATGCAGTTTTACGCTGACCCCACATCTTATGACTTTCAGATTCATTCCAAAAGAAAAACCACTTTTATTCAAATCAAACATCAACCAAATATTCACAGGCGCAGAATATAAATTTGCATTCCCCCTATGTTGACAATTGGAAAGAGTGAAACAGCATGTCTTATAATAGAAAATATATTGAATGCGGAGCATTTTATAGTCACCTATTCGCAAATTCGACGTCGGCAGTGTCGTCTACACTCCCACTGCGCATGATTGCGTCTTGCGTCTCGCACTGCATGCTCGCATCTCGTGCCAACTGTGGCCCCCCTCCCCTCTCTCTCGCCTCGCAAGGCTGACGCAGGCAGGGTCTGCTATAGTAAAAACATACTGCTCGCGCTACACAGCCGTTCACTGGCCACCCCATATATGTCACTGGATTCCGCGTTTGGAATTCAGTCAAGGGCGTCTTTACTTGGCTTTCACTTGACTTGCTGCGTTTCTTGACTCGAGTAGATGCGATGGAAGCAACAGTACCTTTAATTAGTAGTGGTGCTCAACCCAACACCAGCATCCCACCACTCATTGAAGGCAACGCTTCTCCTTCATTCAATAAATAAGAATAATAAAGATGAAATAACAAATCAGCATTCCCAAAAGATGCCCAATTATACAACATTCACGCGATGCCCCCACCTCTCTGCGACGCATTTACTCTAGTTCCCCCCGTGGGAAGATGCAGGCGGCTTTTTTTTCTCCTGGAAGTTCATGCGCTTCTACGTATGACTGGATTGTGTGTGTACGTATCCAGGGTCATTACCTAGTCAAGCTCTGTCCACACAGAGTAGCTTCAGTCAGCCGAAAAGCCAATATTTTCGCGTTTTTGGTCCGTGGAAACTTTTCTTGGTCGACATACAGCTGATCTGCCTTAGTCGCACTCGCAGTCACAGGCTTGCGCATGGATAGCTGTTTTCACTGTGCAAAATTACTTACACTTGACTTCAACGTTCACAATAACAGTGGGACACCACTAGTTGCACTTCACAAGCCTACAAATTACAATGTGCAGATCTCAGTCGTGCACAAAAGCATTCTATGCAAACTCGTGGTCTGTCGCCATTATGCGATAGCAATGACACTGTGTCTGACCCGTGTGATGGTAGGCTGTTTGCAACGCGGCTTCGTTTTCATTTTCACGGGCAGGCAATTTTCGGACATTTTTATTGGTAGAAAGATGCACATTGGATTCAATTTTTTTTTTAAGATTAACAATAAAGATTTGCTTGCACCTCCTTCAACTAAGGTAATGCTGCTATTTGCTGCCACTGCCAAGAATAATTTAATCGACCTGCCTTGCAGAGGCACAAGGTCGTGCTGTGGGCTTATACCAGTGGTCTGCACCCGCTTTTTGGGCAAGGCTGCGTGTCGCTGCCTATAATCTTAGTTTTTTGATGATGCGATGTGTGGATTATGTGACGGTTTGTGTGGTACCCTAAAAGTATTATGATCGGGGTTAATACTTTTGTGTTTCCTGTCTAATGGGATCTGCCACATCAGCCATGCTTTCATTCTAATGATTTATCACCTCCATTAGCCTAATCACTTCATGTCATTCAATATGCAAGATGTTTTCTATGAATTGAAAATGGCATTTCATTGTCTTCTTGGCAGGACCACCAGGCTTCGCACGTTCCCCGATTACCTGATGATACAGCTGAAGAAGTTTGAGCTCGCTCAGAACTGGCTTCCAAAGAAGTTAGGTACGAGAATACCCAAGTTCCTTTGACGTCTGTGGCAGCTTCGAAAAGAAAAGCTCTGTTTGTGCTTTGAATATTGCTAAGATTACCGAACAAAAATAAATGCAAGACTGTCTCTGTCGCTTGTTTCAGATGTTGAGATGTTAATGCCTCAGCAGTTAGACCTGTCTTTCTTGCGGGGAAGTGGTGTGCAGCCCGGAGAAGAGCTGTTGCCAGAACCTCAGGAGACTAATGAAGGCTCTACACAGAGTGAGTGGTGTGCTTCTTTTTTGCAAGAGTCTTTTCGTCAGTATAACCCACCCCTGCACGCAACCAAAAAACCCGATCATCAAAACGCTGGACAAATAAGTATTAAAAAGAAAGTTCTTGTGTATTGCCGTGAAATCTCTTCCTTGCATTACTGTGGACAGAACGCGTGTACCGAAATTCGTGTGTTAATTACATGCTGATTTTAGGTCCACATATTCTGCACATCTTATGCAGGCTTTGCGTGAGGAAACACAGGGTTTGAAATTAATGGTTTCAGTTTGGTGTGATGTCATTCTACTTATTAATCCGATGACAATGGAGGGTCACGTCGTGTTTTTTACAGTGAAAGCTGTCGTGAGATCGGTTTTAGTGGCGTAGTCGTTCGTGGCGGCCACTGGTGTCCGTAACTGCTATCGCGTGAAATCAGAAAAAAAAAAAGATATCCAGGATCAAATGGGATTTCAATCCGTGCCCTCTGCACGGCAGAAAAGTATTCTGCTGCACAACCACACCGATTCTTGAAGCTCTTTTGCAAAAAGATCCTATGCAAGCGTCGCGTTGGGTAAGATAGCATGTTAAGTTATGTAACGTGTGATAGGAGATTAAAATAACAGGGGTCACAGAATGTGAATAGTGTAATGAGTGGTTCATTTATGTTTCGAACACATTACAAAAAGTTCAGCCATTATTCTCTGCAGCATCAGCAAAGTGCACATAAGTCCTTGCAGATGTGTAGTGGTTGCTTGCCTACTTCGTAAAAATTATAATTTATGGCGTAATGGGTACCTTGCAAATGTACGTCTAGTAGTCGCTCCGGGAGAGTTTAGAATGGGTGCTGGATATGCTGCTCTTCCAGCTTAGACTGTTGCTGTGCTGCGTGTCCTGTTCAGGCCTGGCGTATTTGTTGCTTCCGAAATGCATCACGGTATGAATCGGCAAAATGGTTAGTTTTGTGATGCCATGGGCCACTATACCGTAGTAGTGGTTCTCAAGCAATCCAAAAAGTGCAACATGTCAAGCACAGGAGACTATGCAATAAATGACATGTTGTTTTAGTTCATGAAGAGCAATGAAAATCTGCTTTGAGTTCTAAGATGGTCGACAGTAAATGTGAATTGGTTTTCATTCTGTGAAGGGAAACTCTGGCAGCTTTTGATCATTTATTATCGCTGACACTAATTGAATGTTTGTTGGCAAGCATTATGTAGAAAATTTGCCCTGCCAGCCATTACAGATTCGTACCAGCTTAACTGGGTTACAGGCATAGTTTTTGAGACGACCCAAAAAGGAAAAAAAAGTGCTTCTGAATTTCTTTTCAGGTAAGCATCCCTGTGTTGGTTTAGATTACTTGCCCTGAGAATTTATTCTGTTCTTCACAGAGTCAATAATAGCTTTTCTTCTTTCAAGTTCGGGTCACAGAGAGTGAGCTCTGCGTGACACGAACGATGAATCCTTGGACAAGCGGCAACATTCTTTCTCGCTGACTCCAGTCGCCTGCTAGACATTGGTCTTATCAGCAGAGTCTCTTTTCTGAACAATGTCAATTGTTTGCAAAATAACAAAGCTTTTGTGTTTAGTCCTACTGGTTCTGCGGAAAGTTTTGTGACTGAAACCCCAAATCAGATGCTGACACATGGAACGCGCGCCACAAGATGTGGAGCTATATTTGGCAACGATGTACACATAAGTATGGCAAACGAAACAGCCATGTGGTCAGGTATAATTTCTTGGTTTTTTTATTTGGGTGGTTGTATTCTGTCCCTTTCTTAACCCTTTTGCCACCTTGTGGGTTTCCACAGAATTCATATGCAATACTTGTCTGTGTGCTTTAAGTTCTCGATGAATTTACCCTGGCATTGTCAATTGCTAGCTTCTTGTCTAGCTCAATTGATAGAGCAATCGCTTCGGAAAGGCTTTGGTCCCGGGTTCGAATTTTTTGGCAACTAAGAAGCTTTTCTTTCTGAGGAATGCGTACTGATTTCCTTGTGGCTTCATGCTACAAACGGGTGGTTGTGTTCTTTCCCTTTCTTAGATAAAGTACAATATTTCTCGTTTCTCGTTGAGGTTACACGAGTGTAGTCGACTGTACTGTGTATTCCAAAAATCCTTGTCTTTGCAGCTGTGGAACTAAATAGGGCCTGGGTGGACCAGCTTGTAGACATGGGCTTTCCACTGGAGGGGTGCAAGAAGGCAGTGTTCTTCACACAGAACTCCAGCATTGAAGCTGCCACAGAGTGGGCCATGGATCACATGAACGATCTCGGTTAGTGGCGTAGTCTGTTGATCCCCCAACGACCTGCTTCGATTTTTCTAGCGAAATTTTCATCATTGCACTGAGGCCTAGTATTGAAACAAACATAGCATTCCTCTTTTTGCTGTAGTGGTTAAGTTTTTAGCAAGCTTTGGTGTGTTCTAGCTGAGCTTTCTGCACGTTGAAGTGTACCATTGGAAAACCGAAATGAGGAGCATGATCAAGCATAAGAAGAGAGGATTTTTCTGGCTAAGGGTTTCATTTCGCAGTGTCCCATTGTGCTTGCACTAGTAAAATGCAGGCTATAGTTGAGCTGCAGTACCTATTCAGGTCACAACGCTAAAACCAGCCCGTGGGCTTTGGGTTTATGGCACAGTCGTGTAAGTTTATGGTGTAATTTGTCAAGAGCAGAGGGAACGATTTCTAACTGACTATGAGGCTTAATTGCAATTTTCAAGCCGCGTAACGCGGCTTGAAATTAATGTGTTTGGTTCATGTGTTCTCGCGAGCCTCGACTACCAATCGGCCGCGTTTTCTCACCGAGGTGAAAATGTTTTGTGGGGCCCTATTAATGTCGAAAGTTGTGACATTGATGGTCTGCTTACTGCAGTTCTTTGTCATCGGTAATTTGTTTTGTGTGTTTTTTTTTTCATTGGAGTAGTAAGTGCCTATTGTATTTCCTGCATAACCGTCATTTTTGCTCTACATACCTAAATTAAACTTAAAAAACTCTTTTTACCTTTTATGTTGCTCCTGAAGACTTCGGAGCACCTTTCGTGCAACCTGGCACATTTCAGGCAGATACAGAAGCACTGGCAACAATAACAAGCATGGGTTTCTCCCAAGATCAAGCGCTCAAGGCTCTTAAGGCTACGGTGAGAATGGCCTTTACTTGTTTAGGAGACATTACTGCAATGTGTTGACTGTTGCATTGACCACTACAGTCTCTCATTATGACAAATTTGCATCATACCCAAAAATAAGTTCGTTATGTGTGAAAATTCACTATAAAGCTTATTTATAACACCATCCATTGCAAGACTATTTTTTATTTACTTTGTTATAACTGATATTTTCTTATATCAGTGGTCGTTTCATTGAGGTTATAGTGTATTTTTCTTGCCGACGTTTGAAAGGACTTAGGAGGAGTGTGTGGCCGATATGCTCTAGTGATTCATTCTACTTGCTTCTTGCTACTCCTATTGTTCACCTTTCATTCTCGGCTGACGCTGTTAACAGGGTGGACGTTCACTCTAACGACCGGCAAGGTATCAAAAAAGTGAAATTAATGCCAGAAACGGCATCACCATGAAAAGGCAGGCTTCGAGTAAATTCATTATATGTGTGAGCATTAATGATGCTTCTAGTGTGTTAACTATGCCACCTTTTAATGACTCTTGCAGTGATCTACAATTGCTGTCATAGCTTACATGGTAGAGCATTGTGCATGTAACACTAAGGTTGTAGGTTCATTTGCCACCAGTGTTGAGCTGTTTCCTTTTTTTTTTCTTCATTTCAGTCAATTTTCTTTTATCTCGTAACTACACAACTTCAGTTGGGAACTATGATTAGGACCCTGTATACGTTTTATAGCTTAATTGTATGCTACAAAGAAATTCAGAACATGTGCAATAGCAAAAATATAAAGTTTCTATGCCATTTACATCTAAAATTTACTTGGGATGCAAATCACCTGCCATAGTATTTGTCCATACTTTGTGTGTGAGTATTGCAGCGATGATCAGTGCCTCAGGATGTGCATAAATGTACTTATTTTGTACGTGTGCATATGCAGCTGTCTGCAAAAGGCTGCCGCATTTTCTCATGTGCACTGGTAAAAATAGCAGTATTTTATGAAATGGATGTCATGATGCTGACAGTTCGGTTAACGAGCTTGCCAACAGATCATAAAATGTGATCACAAATTTAAAGCATCCAGATGTGCCGTGTGAATACAACACTGAGATACCACTGTGCAGCCATGGCCAACAAAGGGCTATGTGAATTATGTGGATCACGTTTACCCCAGTTTTTTGCTCAGATATCTGTGCTTGTATGAAGGGTGGCCCTTGCGTGAAAATATGTGGCATTGAGGATCTACAGAAGGCTTGCATCTACAGAAGGCTTTCCGAGTGTGCTGTACATCTGGAAGTTATTGCAAGTTGTTATTGCAAGACACATTTGTATTGTAAATGTTGCAGCTATTAAAAAAATTATTTTGTGTCCTTTAGGATAACAATGTTCAGAGGGCCATGGACTGGATCTTCAGCAGAGCGGATGACATGCAGGTAGAGAGTCAAGAAGTTGCCATGGAAGCCGAGAGCCCGGGCCCTCGCATAAAGGATGGTCCTGGAAGTATGTGCTTCTACCATTACGAGTCGTTTGAGAAATCAACTTCAGGGATGGGTGAATGGTTCATTTGTAATTCAAAAGAAATGGTGATTAGGTCGAATAATATTGAATCAAATAGTTGAAATAGTATATATTGCATACACATATTATAAAGCTGGCGATTTTGGTCAAGGCCCAACAAACTTGCACTTTATTTTTTAGAATGAGAACTACGCTTGTCCAGATGTCACATTTTTGGTTTGAAGTACAAGCAACTTTGAATAGTAGCAGGATTGGGATAATCGTAGGATGCAAATGATATGCAGTGACATTGTTTTGCAGTTTGCTATATTTTCAAGGTCGTATATACCCAGATTACCTTACTTTCTTGAAGTTGAAAAGTGTGTTATACGAGCTTATAAGTTCTAAATATTATTATCATCATCATCATCAGCCTGACTAGTGGGGGCAGTCAGGCTGATGATGATGATGACTTTTAGAGCTTATAAGCTTGTATAACACACTTTTCAAATTCAAGAAAGTAATTTGGGTATATTTGACCTTAAAAGTGCATCTTCACGACTATGCTGGTTTACCCTGATAAACTAGTTTCACTGTAAGGATGTTCCACAATGCAGTTAAGCCACATTTTCAGGGATTACATTTGATAATTTTTTATACGTCAAATTGTTTGTTTTGAATACTTAAAAGAAATTTCATGTTATTGAAATTCGTTTTGAGGCAAACTCAAGTACTTTAATACTCGTTTGATTATTTAAAATGCTAGAATAGTCGCCCATTCCTAATCATATTAAAGGGGTCATAATCGTTTTTATCATTGAATGACCTCAGTATCTGTATTTATTGTCTCGCGAATCGATTGCCGCAAGAACTTCTCAGATTCAGCAAAAATAAGTGACGTTAGACTGGTTTTTCGTGTGTTTCAAGTGCTTTTTCTTTTCTCTAGTCCAGACGAGCACTTTTGACGCTAAGCAGGGAGGAATGCTAAAAGAAAATAAGCTTTAAGTCAGTGCGTGTCACGTCCTTGAGCGCGTGTACCGAACCGTGATTGCTTTTGAATGTTGTTATTTGTGTACGTGAGTGTGACTCATTACATAATGTTTTGGAGTGCTGCGCTGGCGTGTGGCAGCACCCCATGGCAGTAAGCGCATGTGATCCATATGTCACACTTGATTCATGTTGGCCATTAGTTAGTATGCGGCATGCCAAGCAGTGGGGTGCCAGCAGCTCTAAGGAAGTGTGGATGGTCCTTTGTATTAAAAGAGGGCAGGGCGCAGAAGCAAGTTACGGAAATATGGTTCGCAAATATAGTGCATTAATATCATACTGCTCCTCCTTTCTCACTCATTGTGCTTTTGCTGCTATCAATTCCAATAAGCGTACACCGACAGCACAAATTCTTTCATCAAAAACTACCACAAGGTTGCCGCGCCCCATCGTTGCCTCTCGGACTATGCATTGTTAACGAGGAACTTGCCATTAGAGTGATGCACTGTCGCTAAAACTGGCGGTGTCTAAAGCATAGAGAGCAACGAAGGAGGATTGGCGCCATATATATGTGCATGCCATATTTCTGTACCGTATTTGCATAACTTCGCACTGTGCTTGTAAGCCTTTCTTAGGGCACACAACTGCAGGATTAGGGCGAGATTCACGGCATTGTCTAGTATCGGCAGGGTGCGATTTCTCACCAAGCCCAAAGGGTGGTTCACGACTCTCTTGAATCTGTGCAGATTATCAGCTAGTGGCATTCATCAGCCACATGGGCGAGTCCACCATGGTGGGTCACTACGTGTGCCACATATTCAAGGACGGCCGCTGGGTCATCTTCAATGACAACAAAGTGGCCCTGTCTGAAAACCCGCCCAAGGAGTTCGGCTACTTGTACCTGTACCGACGTGTGCCAGACTCATGACTAGACGGACCTTCCTCACCGAAGCGAGCCAAAGTCGAGGAAAATACCGCAGCGCCTGTGTCACCGATGAGCAGCGTAGCTTGATTTGCAGGCCTGCCGCAGTACCTGTCCTCTGGAGCTATTGACTTGGCCTGTGAATTCAACAAAATTGTGTTTAGTGCAGTTTGATTTCTGTGTTGCTTTGCTATCATGCACTTCCTTTTGCGTTGTTCCTACTATTTTTTCACATGGTTGAATGTTTGAGAGTTTCCTCCTAATATAATGAATACTGTGTCAAAAATTATCACAGTTTAATCCATTCAGCTTTAAGATTAGTGCCTGTGTAATGCTTTGTGTTGCATCAGGTATACCTTTTTTTTTGTAACAGCAGTATTGAGGAAGCTTTGGCTTTCTTCTATTGATATGTGTGGATTGGTTTTTTTTCTTGCAAGCAGTGTAATGAATATTCATTGATAAAGCCCACTTTTCAGAGATTTGTTTAGACAAGCTTATTACAAAGAATGCAGCACGTATGGTGTTTTGTATGCTATGTGGTTACAGGGCTGCTTGTGCCTTTTCAATATGTTGTAGTTCGGTTGGAGAAACAAGAGAGTGTACTAATTTTGTGTATAAGCTACTGCGCTTCGAGCAACACTCGATTAAGTCGCGAAGTGGTGAGCTCGCACCTTTCCTACACTTGTACATACACCAGTGTACGGCCATTATCACTTTCGGTTTTGTATTCTCATTGTTTACCTTCAAACATTGACCACAGATGGTCGTGGTATCTGCTTTTCCATCACCGATGAATAGTAAAACATTAGTTTCTACAAGATCTGCTGCTACATTCAAAGTTATTTAAGGTAGACATCTTCTGTTCTCTTTTTTTGAATAAACCAATCTTTTCACTCCATTCTGAATATGTGCGATTTGAGTTCCACATGGCCCCAAAGTCCAAGGAGTAACCAATCAAGGTACATTGCCAAGATGGTGCAGTTATCTTGAGACAAGCATTTTTAGTGGAGCAAGTGCAGTAACGGGTATGCAGCTGCGAAAGAAGATGCAAAAAGGCCCACACTGTCGCTGTGCGAAAGTCTGTGCAACCTTGCCAGCATTGCACTGGTTTACCATACAGTACTCTTTTGTTATGACCTAACTTCAACAAACATCATCGTGCATTTTTGAGATATTGAGTCTAGTTTTCACCATATTTGTCACTCTGTCATATGAAAACCCAGGAGGCATCTGTTGGGAAAACAAAGTGGTGGTGCCCATCATCTGTCTGCTAGACAAAAACCTTACGGTGCATGACAGGTCACATTGTACACCAAACGATTATAGTATGTATCCCCACCTTCACTTAGCAAATGCAGTTAATGGCTCTTCTCTGTACAACTTTGCAGTTAAAGGACAAACTACCTTGATAGCCCTTGCACAAAAACATAGCCTATCAATAACGCACCTTAACTAAGATGCTTCCTTTTTGATGTTGGTCCCACAGTACAGACGGCCCTCTGCATCAAATGTAGGATTGGCCCACTCAAGTTGGTGCAGCAGTCCTCGAGTTGTAGCAAAGTAAGCTAATCTCAGAGATAGTGTTTTTCGGGCTAAAATCCAAATCTTTGTTTTTCAATTTAGCAAGCACTTCTATGTTGACTCAATGAGAAAAAACTGTCTTTCTGTCACTCTGCCGCTAATAGTAAATCTTGGAGCTTTACGTCCCAAAACAATATAACTATGGAAGACGCCCCAGTGGAGGAGTCCATGGATTCCCTTCATTATCAAGAGGCTCGCTACCACCAAGAAATAATAAAAGCAAATTTCATAGGAAGGACCATGCTTGAATCCGTGTTCAAAACAAGTGTCTCGGCCACTGAGATACTCCCCCATGTTTCAAAAAAGTGAATATATATAGGCCGTATAAATGCGTTTTGCCCAAGGTGCGAAGCGTATGTCAAAGTAGAACACTTTCTGTGACGCCTATATTTTGTTGAATTCCGCGATACTAGAATAAAAGCCACCCGCAGGACAAAATTCAAAGCCAACATGGAGGATTATGCAAATAAGGAAAGCTCTAACTTAGCAAATAAAAAAAAAAAGGCTTTCGCTTAACTCGGTTATGCCTGAGTGTGCGTAGTCACACAGGTACAGTTGACCTTATCAGACATATTTAGTTGAACGTTCACAGAGCTACTGCGGATGCCTAACTAAATTTGTCTATTGTTTAGCTTGGTTCTCTGTATGGTTATGCTTCTCGAGGCGTGCGGCTCGTTCTTCTTCAGTCTCCTCGGCTCGCTGTCTTGGTCTCGCTCCGACGACGAAGCCTGGCTTCTTTCAGTCTCTCTTACTCGCTTTCCACATCTGCAGACAAATCCCGTGGTGCCTCCCCTTCTACACACCTTTTCACGGGAAGGAAAAAAACACCGCCATGATGGGCTGTGCGCGGGAGTACAAAGGTTATAAGGGCGCAGCGTTGTCAGTGCATTTTCGAGGGGACGCGCCAATTTGCACAGCCCAAGGAGGGCTATGGCGGCGCCCAGGGAGGCGTTTATGAAAAAGCAAATACGTACGATGCAACGCCGGGACCTTCTCTGTGAAGTCTTGAACAGCTCGATTGAACGCGGACAGGGCAGAACACACGCACGCACAGTCCACCGCTGACTTCCAACTGCTCACTTGTAAATGCTACCCATAAAAACAAAAAAAGCAAAAAAAATCGCAGCATATCCACGGAGTGAATGATGATTGGTGGGGCGCAGCGTTCGTCAGTCTGTCTGTCCATTTGTTCTTGCGTCCGCCTATCTGTGTGATCCTTGGTGCATCCGTCCGTTTGTTCATTCGTCTGTCTGTCCGTCCATCTCTTTTTGCGGCCATCCCTCTGTCTGTCCGTCCGTGCGTGTGTCAGTCTGTTCGTCCGTCCATATGTCTAGTGAAAACTCTAAGCACAGCCATCTCACATATTTTTCATCATGTATTCATCATATACAAGTGCCCCCATCCAGCAGATATTGTAAGGATCGCTATTTCGGGTATGTGCCACCGGTGGTTACGTACTACGAAGGACGCACAAGCCACGCCACAAGGAGCTTCGCCCCTAAAACCTCCACGCTTACGCATCACATGGACAACTTCCTACTGAGATTCTGCGTAAGTTATAAAGGCGAAGGCCTTATTGGACGCCTCATCGAGCGTGACAATTGACCCTCGTCTCGCGGTGTCAACTCGAGGGACGCAAACATCATCGTGTGACGTCGTGATGACGCCGAATGACAATCGATTCGATTGGCGGACTTAATTGAAATCACAATAAATGGACTGAGAAGGCAAACTGGCTGCTTTTTGTTCTGACCCCTTTTCAGTTCGCCCTAACGGCAACAGTGTCTAGCTGTAGCTCAGATACCCATGGCTCTGGACGCCTTTACGTTCGCACACTCTTGCGCTGAACAAATGAAATCTTGGCAGGTGAATAATCGGTATCTCATTTACGGCAATCAGTGAAAGAACAAGGCAGATATATTGGGATTTCAAATTATGCACATTAAGCGGTGCAGTCACACAGGTTTTATTATTTTTTTAAAGCATTTACCTAAAGATATACCATACGCAGCGCGTTTTTTTTTTTTTCCAAGTCAGAACGACGACTCGCTGACAAGCTTTCGAGACGTTCTTGGCACAAAAACGTAGGCTATCAATAGCGCGCCCAAACAAATATGCTTCCTTTTCGGTGTTAGTTCCACACTGAAGTGCGGTTCAACAGACAGCACTTTTTTGCATTACCTCGAACAATCCTAAAATTTCCATCTTCTGGGCCTCCAGTTTGCGTACGTCAGTTCAGATTCGCTACGTCGCGACGTTACGCTATAGAATGTTCTAAACGCCGTATCCAGGCGTATATATAATGCGATTGATGCCAATACTTTAAAACGTGTGGGAGACCCGCGAATGCTGGACCAGCTTTTAGCGAATGCGTATTCTGAACCCGCTGTTTGTGAGCAGCGCTGAGCCGTTTAGGCCATGCTAAACTTCTATTAACCATTTAAAACTCATTCATACGTCTGCGTTGGATATGTACATCATTTCTCAGCTGCTAAAAAAAATCAAGATCCCAAATCAAAATAATGCTTCCTGCTGTCGTTAAAGGGGCCCACAACACTTTTTGAGCATGGTCAGAAAACGCTGCCAGTCGGTTGTAGTGGCTGCCGAGAACACACGAGCTAAATGTTATAGCGAACTTCGCGGCCTGGAATTCACACTAAATTATCAAATTTAGCTAAAAACTGTTTTCTCTTCTCTCGACAAACGATGGAAGATGCCGAAAAATCGCTCGAAAGAGGCCATCTATCAGCCATTGGCTGATTTGAACATGGCGCGCTTGGTCGTTACTGTGATCGCCGCGGGAGGCCGCGACTTGTCCTCGCGCGCACGCGCGATCACACACACACACACACACACACACACACACACACACAAAAAAACCGCCTATTCGAAGAAAGACAACAGGGCTCAAGGCCACGAGGTGTGCTTGACGTTTCGTTTTTCTTTTTTTGTGCCCCTGTCATTTCTCTTCGCTTAGCTTCCAGCGCTTTCGTCGCGACCAGAGAAGAGAGAATGCGTTTGCAGTGTGCGACAAATCCTTGTAACTCCGCTCGTACTGGATGGATTTTTAAAAATTTTAGTGGCGTTCAATTCGTGAGGCAATAAGTTCTTGTAGTGAAACCATTTCATGGTTACTTGAAAAAACTGTTTCAGTGTTTCAAGGCCGTGATTCTTGAACGCAACAAATGTTAATAATCTGGGACGAGCGATTCGATAATAAGGGTTTTTTTTTTTACATGCACTATAACAACAACATAAGTGGGAGCTGGTTTTGGGTTGCTCTGGACTCTTAAGTCTGCTTTGATATCCTGTTGAGCAACTTTCAGTTCAATAACGCATTACCGCTGCATCAGCTGCATCTCTGCCTGTAAAGGGTGCTCAGTTAAAACATATCAGTATTGCGGAGAAGTTGTTTTCAGGCGTGTGCAAGCGCGTTTTTGTAAAGGCCTATGCGAATAGCATTTTTTAGCTTTATATTTGTGATGTACCAGGCCAACGACGTGATCGGCCGCAAGAATGTTCCAGTGCAAACGAGATAAACACAAGCTAAATAAACAATGTTTCAAAAGAGGAACTTAAAATCTAGACCTCTAGTACCAAAGCCTGAGCTACAACTCGTTAATAAATCACAGCATATCCATGGAGTGAATGATGATGAATGAGGAGACGGGTTAGGTTTCCTGTAAGTTTCATCGCAGAAAGACTGTTCACTCGATCTGCAGTCGAGCGTTGCGAGTGGCGGAGAGGCTGAAGGGAGAGAGATAACAAGCGGCGAGCGGCGACAAGCTAGGGAGAGAGTGACGTCAACGCGCGCGCACTGCGAGAAAAGCTGTGACCTACTTGGCACCGCCCCAACACCTACGGCCAGGGGAGCGTGGTGCGGACGGAGGGACAGCGTTACACAGGCCAATCAAAAAGCTGCTTCACATCTAAACTCACAAATGGCAACGTGTACGAGTCACCTCCAACCCCCCCCCCCCCCTTTTTTTTCTCAAGCGAACAGCATTTTGGCTAGAACAATGAATAACGGATAGATTGACGAATCACACTTTCTTGGGACGTCACGGAATCGCGATTGACGGTGCCCACATCAATGTACCCACCCGCATGTTCACCTGCCTAATCGTACGTAAACAGCTGCAAATTAGGTGTAATATTTAGTCGATTCTAACGAAAGTATGGGCGGTTTTTAACGATAGTAAATTATATCGGTTCTCCATGATGCACAAATGAGGGTGTAAAAATATCTCGATAAATAAACCGCGCCATATTACGATTTTTCCCGGAACTCGGCGTTATTAGCGAGCAATTTTGCTAATGCATCGCAATATCGATCATGGTACGACTGAAGCCCGACGAGCGGGACTATAGGTGGCTCGAATCATAGTATTATGGTACAAAACTAAAAGACATACATCAAGAACAACAGATCAAAACTAACAGACAAATATCAGGAAACAAGCTGAAATAGGAAAACTGTCTAGACATTGGCTTTGATATTTCTGGTTAGTGAGTCCACATTGAAATAGTTGATTGACATCAGCCTTACGAGCGCTAAGCTTTTAGCAGTCAATTCATTCATTTGCCAAGAGTTTTTACTGTATAGATGAGATAGTATGTGTAAAGTGAACAACGAAAAAGATAATTCCACAGCAGACAAAGAAAATGTGTGCAATCAATTTTACGGGTACTTTGACACATGACACTTAATACTTAGACGAGAACTAACATATTCGTCGGAAAGTTAGCAGGCAGAAGACGAGAAGGGCGTAGCGGATGTTAGCGTTGACGAGAGCTTCGTGCTAAAACTTGTAATGGAGTCATTTCAGGCGCGACTGCACATCAGTGTGGGTTGATGTGGAGAAATGGCTGCACGGAAGCCTCGTAAGAAATTTACACGAAGAAGAAATAGAACGTACTTCATTTGCAGAACGTTGAAGTTAATTAAACAAGTAACGGAGGAGGAAATAGGCATTTTTATAATACGGTACATATAGCTTTCCGTTGACGTATGCCGCCAAGGCGCTTGAGTCTTGCGGTGACCTCTGGGATAAGCACGTTACATTTAAAAGCGTCGAAAACCCTACTAACCTTATTCTAAAGCTCTATATTGAAGTACAAAAGACAAGGAGGATAATAATAGAAATTAAAAATAACAACAAGAAGGAGAAGGCAGGGGGAGTAATCAGACACATGCCCGTTTGCCTAGTAGCTACCCTAGGCCGGTGGAATGGGAAAAAGAGAGTGGGGAAAGTGAGGTAATGAGATGAGGGAAAGGAAAGATGGAAGCGATCAGTAAATGCGCTAACGCGTATGTGGCGGTGATACTGTGCAATAGTCGAATGCGTTCCAACTTCCCACAGACCCGGAGTCCTCAAAAGGGCAAAACTGCTTTAACTGTCTTGTGGACCGACGAGCGATGACGATGAGGCTCCAGCAGCAACGGCATGGTTTGGCGACGACCAATCGCCGCAAGACCTCATAAAGTGTTCGACATTCAAAAGCAAATTGGAGGCACCAGCATAGCATACGATCGATGACTTCTTCGGTGCCGCAGCCTTCGCATGCCGCATGGCCAGTCACTATAACTAATGTTGCGTATGCCTTCGTAAAGGCAATCCCCAACCAACGCCGACAAAGACCCTGAAAGGAGCGAAGCTTCACGTCGACGAAGTTCGAACGGAGGTCAGAGTTTTAGTGTAGCGTTTACTTGATGGAGCCTCGTACGTCTCGTGTTTGGCGTATTCCCCTCCACAAAACAGAGACTAAGTGCCAGGTGACAAAGGCAGGTGACCAATGTGGGACTGCATAGCTCTGCGTTTCACCACTGCGTAACGGGGAGCAATGAAAGAGCATATGAGTGAGACCTGCGGTGTCGTGGCATTCATCGCATATTGTAGGGATAGAAAAACCCGTATTGTTATTTATCAGCGGGTTCGCATGGGTTCTTGTTTGTAAAAGCCTTAGCGTAGTAACCTGAGCTCTACTTAGTCTATTGTGAGGAGGGGGAGGCGCTGTGTCCTTGGTAGAAGTGATTGGTTAGCTTTTTGTAAGAAAGGAGGTAATCCCGGCAGTCTCAAGCCTCAGCATCTTCTTGCCTTGTGGCTACACGGTTGGCGAATCCTGAAGCAGCAATGTGGGCAGTTTGTTGATGGTGTGTGATTTGATTACTTTTATTTTGAGAATAGTCAGAGCATGTCTAGAAATGACTCATTGGGCACATGCTCGGACGGCTGCCCTAGAATCACTGTGGATTTTCGATCTACTTGGGTCTAAAAGTGCCAATCCAGTGGGTACTTGCACAGAGATTTCTGTGGCGTAGGTGGAAGTCAAGTTGACGAGTTCACCTTTGCCGTTAACAAGTATACTATACTGTGAAGGGTCCTTTATTGGACGTGAAATCCACGAATTCGCAGACAAATTTGAAGGAACTCCTGAACAAGTAGGCGAAAAGCTCCCTTTTATAGCAATATGGCATCTTATTAAAATAATCTTCGTAGAACAACATTAACCGAAAAGGATTTTGGGTATAGACATTGTCACGTTAGATATATTTGTAACTAGATAAATGAATGAAATACATCACTAATCGCAATGACAGTTTACGTAAGTTAATGGTGCGTAGACTTTTAAAAATAGGTGTGGACTTATGTTAAGGCAGTTGCAGCCACGTGAAAGACTCCGTGAAAACCACCGACGTAAACGACGAAGGGCCACGAGAGTCAGGCCCTGCCATAAACCATGGCCAAACGGGCACTCCCTTCTCCCTAAATCTAAAAACCTTTAAAACAGGAAATTTTACCTTGCGCAAACTGCCCCATTTTTCTGTCCCCCTAAAAAAATTCACACATGACTTATACGGGTCGCGACCGCGTATGCGCGCGCGGCCGACATATCTATTTCGCCCTATTAATTTGGCGCTATACGATCGTGCGGTCGTCGTTACACTCGAAACTGGGTCAGTCGTCTACGCCCTCTCGGTCGCAGTGGCGTTTGGCTAGATATTTTCTCGCCCGCATGCCTGTCTTGCGTCACCGCGGCGTCGCGACCGCATACGTGACGCGAGCTATAGAGGGCGCTGGTAGGCTCACGTGCCACTCGGGGGTGGCGCCACCAGGCACGGTGGCGAGCGCGTCGCAGTCGTGAAAACCGGGAAGTATACCGCCTCTCCAGGTCGAGGTCAGCCCCATCTGTGCCAGAACTACACCAGAAACAGGACTTATACACAGCAAAACCTCAGAACCGGGTTGTACTCCGACAATTATTTTATGCTCATTCGAGCGCTCGACTTATGCGTTGGAGCACTGTTTGCATTCTACCAACCCCTGGCGTTCTGTTTACCTCACCAACGCACTCACCTGCTGGCTGCTCAGCCTGAACTCGTTCACTCACTCTTTAAAACGCCGACTCATTCGTTCTCACTCGTCAGAGCTAATCACTCCCGCTACCACAGTCACGAGCCGAAACCCAGGTGCCCACGCGCTAACAACCTGGCCTAGAATTTGCTCGTTCACTCACCAACTACAATGCTGACTCACTCGTCCTCCTCTTCTTTGGTTTCGTTTGCCTCCTCGCTCTCGACTCACTCACTCTCTGACTAGCGCGTTCACTATCGGTAATACCACCGTTTGTTAGCACGCTCACTCGTTCATAATTGACAAGCATGCTCACTCATCTAACTAGCATTGACCGACTTCTATTTCATTCAGTCACCGTCCTTTAACGCTGCCGGATTAGTCACCTTCTTCCAGACCACGAATTACATAAGGCTCTGTTCACCCACTCAGTCACTCGCTATTCTCCTTCTCTGTCTCTATAGCCACTCCTCAAAACTTTACCCGAGCACCTTCACAGCCTAATAAAACTGACCTCACGCGTTCGTACGTGCGTTCTTCTATCTGCGCTACTCGAGCCACGGCTGTTGTTATTTGACAGCAGTGCTCAGTTATTCGATGCCAATGCTACCATTTTTGGGGCACACTTTCTTTTCCCTCCTTGTTTTGCTAGTGCCGCAGCAGGGAAAGGAACAACCAAGCCAGGAAGCTGGCGCTGTGCCTGCAGCCAAGTCTGCTCCATGCACAACCGGTGTGCACGTCGTGTACGAGTTGTCGCGCACCTGTTCCCAGGAGGAATGAGTGCGCTGCTCTAGGGAGGCGACAAGGGTTTTCCAGGTCTTCGCTCTCAGTCGCTGCTCTTAATGACAGCGGCAAAAACAGTTCTGCTGAGTTCTGCCGAGTTCTTTTATCGTTATTGTCACAGCTTTTCATAGCAGTCACGAGAGATGTCTGCGTGATGGCTTTTCAGGAAAAAGCAAAAAAATAAGAAATAAGATAGTCGTTTTTATTTACCTATTTGATGATGAAAATATATAGCGAGATAAGCTTTCTTTACGCAGCATGCCCTCACACTACCCTTGCTGCCACGCTAAAACACAGCATGAGGTTGAAAGAAAAATAAATAAAGAATTAGAGAAAGGCCGTGCTGCCCAATCAATCAATCAATCAATCAATCAATCAATCAATCAACCAATCAAAATTTGCACTTCTATAAGCTTTTCACGTATTACTTTTGTGCTAATCAAAGCACAACCACGAAATGTAGCGTTCCGTCATCACAGCCTTTCGCTAGTAGCTAACTATCTGGAACTCAATATCAAAGAGATGTGAGAATGTTTCTATTCAGGATGTTTTGTATTCAATACAATTCACGCACTTTAACAGATCTATGCTGGAAAGGTGAAAGTCTGGATTGACTGCCACTCACCATCTTTTTTAACACACGTGCAAAGCACGTTATACACGAAACATTTTGCATTTTATCCCACTAAAGGAATGTGGCTGGATATCAAATTCACGACTTCGTGCTCGGTGCTATAAGAACAGCGCCGTATAGTCTCCATTTAATCACCTCTGCCGGCATGTGAAATATTCTCGATTTGACGTGATGTCAAATCGAGAATATTTCGAGGGTTTGAAACGAACACATCGTATCTTCAACGAGGATTCGCTGAATATTCCGTGAACTCAATTCGATAAACTTGCGTCACAACAACTCTGCAGCGCTCACTCTAATATTGTTCATTTCATAAACGTGTATCTTGGCTTTTCCGCTTGCACGCTTTTACCTATAATTTTCGGGAGACGATTGCGAATTCGGGGTATTCATATTCGAGTCGCACGCACCGTGGCAGGTGCGCGGTTGGGTCGTATCTCGCGTGGGAGCATGTCGCAATCCACGAGCGGGCTTTTCCCGCCACACTCCGAAGTGAGCGCGCGTATAGGCGAGAAATACGAGCCGATTTAATGGACGGTGCTTCGCAGAACGGTGCACATGTTCGCAGATTCTGGGCAGAGAGACGACATGGGCACGCACATTTTTTTTTTTTTTTGATTACATGTTGTTCCGGAAATCTTAACGCTTCACGGGCGACTCCTTTTCACGGATAATGGAATTCGTGACGATCACAGAAATGCAAGACAAGTTGCGAAAATGATCACACACTGACAGTGTCCATTCGGGTGTCAACACGAAAAATTACGCAAGATACGGCCCAGTCACATAACACTATGGCTAACGTAAAATTCAGTCACACGAACACGGTACATATACTGAATATAACACTACACGAATTCTGACACAACCCTCGACACATCACGTTTTCGGCAGCGTGGGGTACAGATACGTCGTTTATGAACAAGTTGCAATGGCTTAGTAAATAGATATAACTTCGTACCTGCGTTGCACGAGCTAGGGGGTTCTATTTCCGACTAAAGTATCCGCATTTGAATGGGGCTGGAATATAAATACGGTAACGTATATCATATTTAGGGATGACGGAATACAAAAGAAAGAAGGTAGAAAGGTTAACTAGGCAGAAGTCTGGTTGGCTACCCTACGCTGGGGGAAAAAAGAAAGGGCAGTGGAAAGATGGCAGAGACCGAGAGAGGAAGCGGAGCGCAAGAAAAAAAAAACAGAAATGAAATGACCAACAAATGCGCTGACACTTATTTTGCGTTGGCACTGCACAGTAGTCACAGACGTTCCCAAAAGGCGCGTCCTTAGAGAGCTCAGAAGTGCTTTAAGATTTAGGACCTCGTTCAAGAAATTCGGATGGTCAAAATTAGTACGCATTCTTTGGCTACGGCGTCTGTCACAACACGTGGTGCAGTTTAGAAATGCAAATACCAATTGATTTATCGGTCGATCGAAGATATAGAAGACAATATGTATTTCACTTTTAATAGGGTGCTTTTTTCATCTTTTTACACAAAAATACCAAAAAAGAAAGCGTTTCTGCATAAGAATACAAAAAGGAGCACCAGTAGACAGTTTCAAATTGTTTGGGTTCTCGCTCAAAATTTGCGGTTTTTTTAAAATGGACCGAGCACGACTTAAAAAGCGGATAATACTCCCCACAGCGCTATATTTAACGCAAAAAGATTTTTTTTTTGCACTAGCAAAGTTCAAGGACTCATTTCCGGGCCTCAAATTCTAGCCTGAAAATTTTGTTTACTAGAATGGATAACGATATCAGCATTTGGTTACCACCACACGGTATTCCTTCAAATTAACGTTTTCATTCAACCGAGTTTGTAAAGCTGATTGCTTCGACACAATTTTCCAATTCGTTTATTTATTTGTTATTTATTTATTTATTTACAGTACCTACAGAGCCCGCGAGGGGCATTAGTGTAGGGGGGAGATAACGATTTGGAAATGCAGAAAGGCGACATTCCATTAACACTGAGTTGAACATAAATAAATACAGATACATAATAAAGCATCCAATGGTGACACGTAATAAACATTGACGTGTGTGAAGGTACAGCAGAGAAAAAAAAAAGCTGAAGCGTAGATCGCCAGAGAGATGAAACGAAAGTGTAGGCAACTTTAATGTGTACTCAGGCTACGATAAAATATGATGTTCCAGCGCAGTGGCGAATGTTTCCCTGGACGCGGCTACAATTTCATGAGGCAGTTTGTTCCATTGCTTAATTGATCGCGGAAAAAATGAATATTTAAAAAGGTTAATTCTGGTAGCAAACTCGCGCACTTTAAGGGGGTGATCAGTACGAGCAGATATATACGTAGGCTCCGATATGTAGTTTTCTTTGCGAAGAACGAGTTGCGCAACGGTGTACACTGAACGGCGTGGTGGTGTAATCCAACAATGTCGTCAATTCTCGCTTCGCCCGGCTGCACATGCGTGACGTTTGCCACACGCCTCGTGATGGACGATGCGCCGAGAAGGCGCGTCGCCTGAACTGCGCGGAAGCACTTGGTCGACCGGCGTTGAGCCAGATGCTAACTCGCGTGTGAAAAGAACAGCCTCACCAGGAATAAAGAATAAACAAATGAAATACACGGAAGTCAGATCACGCAGCCGTCATTAAAGAGGGGAAAACATGGGTGACGAGCTGCACGAGACGCATAATTTGATCCCATATCGTGCGTGCACAGCGCCCGCGGAACGGTAAGTGAATGCTTCGTGCGGGGTGTATTCGAACCAAAGGATGCAAGTATACGGCCTCGGGGAGAGCGCCTACAGGGGTAAGTTATGGCGCCAACCCCGGAACACTGGTCGCTTGCAGGGCAGAACTCCATATGTCGTCAGTAGATACCATGCAAGGGAGCCGCTACTTCATAAAGCCGCATGAAACATGCGACGTTATCAGATAGATAGATAGATAGATAGATAGATAGATAGATAGATAGATAGATAGATAGATAGATAGATAGATAGATAGATAGATAGATAGATAGATAGATAGATAGATAGATAGATAGATAGATAGATAGATAGATAGATAGATGACGGGGACGAAGGAACATATTATAGGCAGACGTATGAAGGAATATTATACATACGAATAATAATATTACTATTAAAATAAGTTTTTTCTGGGCTTACATAGATAGATAGATAGATAGATAGATAGATAGATAGATAGATAGATAGATAGATAGATAGATAGATAGATAGATAGATAGATAGATAGATAGATAGATAGATAGATAGATAGATAGATAGATAGATAGATAGATGGATAGATAGATAGATAGATAGATAGATAGATAGATAGATAGATAGATAGATAGATAGATAGATAGATAGATAGATAGATAGATAGATAGATAGATAGATAGATAGATAGATAGATAGATAGATAGATAGATAGATAGATAGATAGATAGATGACGGGGACGAAGGAACATATTATAGGCAGACGTATGAAGGAATATTATACATACGAATAATAATATTACTATTAAAATAAGTTTTTCTGGGCTTACATATAAGGGTAGCCACTGAATTCATTGCCAATGGATAAGCTTTCTCTCTGCAGTATACAAGCTATTTACAAAGGTAATTGCTAACAGAATTAAGACAACATTAGAATTCAACCAACCAAAGGAACAAGCAGGATTTTTGACTGGCTACTAAACAATCGACCACATTCATACTATCAAACAGGTATTAGAAAAATGCTCAGAATATAGCCGACCACTATAAATAGCCTTCATATATTACGAGAAGGCGTTTGATTCAGTCGAAATATCAGCAGTCATGCTGACACTGCGGAATCAGGGCGTCGATGAAGCATATATAAGCATCCTGGAAGAAATCTACAGGGGATCAACTGCCACCATAGTGCTTCATAAAGAAAGCAACAGAATACCATACAAGTAGGGTGTAAGGCCGGGGGATACAGTCTCCCCAAGACTACTTACCGCGTGCTTACAGGAGGTTTTCAGAGGCCTAGAGTGGGAACAGTAAGGCATAAGAGTTAATGAAGAGTACCTTAGTAACCTGCGCTTCGCCGATGAAATTGCATTGCTGAGTAACTCAGGGAACGAATTGCAAATCATGATTACGGAGTTAGACAAGGAGAGCAGAAAAGTGGGTCTTAAAATTAGTCTACAGAAAACGAAAGTAATGTAAACAACATCGGAAGAGAACAGCGCTTCGAGATAGGTAATGGCGCACTTGAAATTGTAAAAGACTATGTCTACTTGAACATGTAATAACTGCGGTGCCGAACCACGAGATTGAAGTAACTAGAAGAATAGGAATGGGGTGGAGCACATTCAGCAAACACTCTCAAATTATGACAGGTAGATAGCCACTATTCCTCAAGAGGAAGGTATATATATAACAGCTGCATCTTGCCGGTACTTAGCTATGGAGCAGAAACCTGGAGACTTACAAAGAGGGCTCAGCTTAAATTGAAGACGACGCAGCGAGCAATGGAAGGAAAAATGGTAGGTGTAACTTTAAGAGACAAGAATAGAGCAGAGTGTATTAGGGAACAAACCGAGGTTAAGGATATCATAGTTGAAATCAAGAAGAGGAAATGGACATGGGCCGGGCATGTAGCGTGTACACAGGATAACCGCTGGTCATTAAGGGTAACTAACTCGATTCCCAGAGAAGGCAAGCAAGTTAGGGGGAGACAGAAGGTTAGGTGGGAAGATGAGATTAAGAAGTTTGCGGGTATAAATTGGCAGCAGCAAGCACAGGACCGGGTTATCTGGAAGAACATGGGAGACGCCTTTGTCCTGCAGTGGACGTAGTCAGGCTGGTGATGATGACGATGATGACTGAATTCATTGTAAGTGTATAGCCATAGTTTTTTTCGGTTGTGAAAGGGGGAATTCAACAATATCTATGCGTGTTCGTGCGTTCGTTTCTAATAGTTCCCTGTATATAAACGTATGCAATATTGAAACATTTCGAAGGGCGTGTGCCCCCACACTCCCCAACAAATCGCCTCTGGTTACGCAAATGGTCATCGTGGAGCTTTACAATATGTAGTCCTTTAACTTGACCCTAAATGAGTGCTATAGTGAGTGCTCTTTTGAAAGAAATATACGCTGGAATAAAGTACAGCAAGAGTCGCGTACGTCACTAGCTTACTGAAAGTGTCTGAACTGCACTGGTCGGTTGAAAACTGTCTCCAACAGCCCCACCGCGGTGGTCTAGTGGCTAACGTACTCGGCTGCTGACCCGCAGGTTGCGGGATCGAATCCCAGCTGCTGCGGCTGCATTTCCGGTCGAGGCGGAAATGTTGCAGGCCCGTGTGCTCAGATTTGGGTGCACGTTAAAGAACCCCAGGTGGTCGGAATTTCCGAAGCCCTCCACTACGGCGTCTCTCATAATCATATGATGGTTTTGGGACGTTAAACCACGCATATCAATCAAAACTGTCTCCAACAGCAGCTATATGAAACACAAATAAAGAAATAAAAAAAAGCTCGCGAAAGTCGCTTAGAGGCGACCGAGCGTTGGAAAGTAAGAACTTCTAAGAGAAACAAAAAGCTCAAAGTAAATCGGAACGTGCTACTCCACAACTACATAGTGCGCGTTAAACCTGTCAGTCAAATTGAGCGTACGAAAAAAATTAAAAATTTCTAAATTAATCCCTTTTTCGTTACACATTCACTTTCGGCGAACAAAACGACAGGAATGCATCGTGAGGGCGCATAAAAGAAACAGGGCACGCCTGAGAGCGGTCGCCTATGCGCCGTCGCTAGGGGCAGCTGAGGGAGACTGGCCGAGCGGTGGAAAGGAAGGGGTTTCTGTGGGAGCAAAACGGAAGAGTACTGCGATACCCTGGCAACCGTCAACCTGGTGGAAGAGAGAAAGAGATAGAAAGTGCGTGGCCCACTACAAACGGCGAAATAGAGGGCCAGTGCCCGCGTTGCTGCAGTTTCGGGCCGCAGCGGCGCACCGGGGGCTTTCTGCGTGGTGGAGGACAGCGCGCGCCGCCAGTGTAGAGACGGGGCTTCCAGCGCGCGCCACAGGAATGCCTGACAGCGGCAGCGCGACCAGTGAACGTGGTGACTACGTGCAACTCGGTGTTGACGCAGTGCGCGCGACGGAGGCGTTGTTGTCGTAGCGGCGGTGGGGTTTTGTAGAGAGAGAAAGTAAAAAAAAAGAGAGCTGTCGTTGCGGTTGCATCACAGCGATGCCGCGCAAGATCAACTTCAGCGTGGTCCAAGTTAGCGCCGAGGACGAAAACTTCCCCGCCTCTGAACTGAACCTGCACGGACCGACCGTCAAGGGATGGCTCTCCAAAAAGTGAGACAGCTACGCCGATTCCGGCGGCTCGCGTTTAGTTATTTCGCAAATGCACTGAATCACTTTGCTGTCTGAGTTCGTTATATTGACCAATTTAAGCCATTAGAAACAATGCCTATAGCGAATTCTTCACTCATTCATTCTTCCAAAAACAATTAGAGAGTGGAACAGCTTAAGTGACGACTTGGTTAATATAACAAATGATGATTTATTTTTTCCTATGCTGTGAAATTCTTCTTGCCTTATGTATGGTCTGTGTGTATGAAAATGTATTTTGTGATGCATTATTATGTTCTGATAAATGTGGCGGTGGTTCTTTTTATTTTTATTTTTATGTAGTTTGCTATGAATTCTTTTGTACTGACTGTTTTTTTGTCCCCCCCCCCCAACGTAATGCCTATATGGCGATGTAGGTACTCTGTAAATAAATAAATAAATAAATAAATAAATAAATAAACAGTAAATAAATAAATAAATATAGGCAACTTGAAACGAGCTGGAGCAGAAAATAAGGAATGCAATATGAAATGTTGACGGCGTAGTGTGAAGCGATGCTGCAAAAACGTGTTTACCTTGAATTTTTTACTAATGCTAGCAATTTAGTTTCACGAAGGTCTGGGGGTGTGATGGAACTCGCGTCTATGCGTGCATAAAATTATAAACAAACTAAACATCGCATTTGTTGTCGGCTCACATAGATTGGCAAAAATATGTTAACTCCTTGAAAGACATCTTATTGGATGTATGACGTCGTTTGTGACTAGAATAATGAGTTTGCTGAAACAAAACGGAACCAGCTCACACAGGAGATGCCGTCGTCCTGTGGAGCACATGGCATAAGTTGAAAATGATTACGATGATGATGCCACGCACTGGCGTAATCAAATTTTTTTTTTGGGGGGGGAAGGTAAGATAAGTTTACCTCGACCACTATTTATGTCTGTTTTTTGTGCATTAGGTTAAACTTTCCAAAAAACCACCCGCTACGCCACTGATGCCGCCGTTTTCGGGGCGTTTGCCCGCACTACATCCCAGCGTTGCTGCAGCTTCACGGCAATGCCCATGGGTCCTACAGAGAGCACCCACTTATAAAAACAATTGACAGAATGACAGTGCTTCTACGAACTATTGTAAAGCAAATGAGTTCTGCAGAAACTCGCAAGGTGGTTAAATAAACCAAAGTGGCGGAAGTCAAACTATTTTACGGTTCAACAAAAGTGCTTTATTTAAAAGAAAGAAAACTCGTATTACATGCACGAGCGCTACAGCCATGCACGGCGTACTCCCTTCGTTTGCTTCACGGTTGTGTGCGGAAACAGGTCGTTATAGCTTTTTCGTGCCGCATTCCATCTGTTTCTACTTCTAGAAACCACTCGCATAACGTCTTGGACACATAACGACTTCGCCGACCCTGTTTTGGATTGTAAACATGTAGACGTGCAGTCACGCTGACTGCAAAGGCGATGGTGCACGCTCAGTATTCCGTAATGTATTGTGTGGTAACCACATGAAGCTTATACGGGATGGACTTCCTGTACAGCATCCTTCCGAACCACGCTGTGTCGACGGTGTAAGAGACTGGTTTATAAAGATACAACTATAATAGGTTAATAGGACTCACTGAGTTGATTCAAATGCGGTATTCTTTATTTCGTTAGCCCTGTGTATGTGATGTCACCCACTGCGTTAGATCTCGTAGAAATTTATGTATTCAAAACTTAAGGTGCTATAGAGAGACAGGAAATGGTGAAGCGAAATGCAGAGAGGTTAACCAGAAAAAAAAAAGTCCGGCTTGCTACCCTGCACTGGGAAGGGGGAAGGTGATAGAAAGGTAAGGATGGAAAAAGAAAGACGAATGGTTTTAAAGGAGTTAGAATATTGTTACGAGGCAGTGGGCATGGCTCCGCCATCATAGACGCATCGATAAAGAAGAAGCGGATTCGGCGCGCGAGATCCTAGCAGCCCTGGGGTGTCACACCTACCTGTAAATATTGCAAATACACTTGTTTCTTTCTTCCGTGTATTTGTT